>NW_025334913.1:0-115702 GCF_020171115.1 Neogale vison | reverse complement strand
GGTCGGAGGGGCAGCAGGGCATAGCAGGCATTTCATTGGGATCCATCGTCCTAGGGCCAGGAGTGGAGGTCAGGATGGCCACATATGTGATCCCCTACCCTGAACGTACTTCCCCTGCCCTTTGAAAACCCCACCTGAGGTGCCTGGATTCTTCTTCACCCAGCTCATCACTGAAATCAGATCGCACCCACCCTTCTCACTCATGCAGCCTCCTTCCCAGGAAGTCCGACTCACGCATAGCCTCATTCTAAGGAACTCTTGGCATGGCTCCTGTAAACTTTCAATCAAATCACTATTCTCCTTGCTTCCCTTCCCTCTACATAGACCCCCTTTTCAGGCATACGCATGCACTCGTGTGCCCCCTTTCTTCAATTACTGCCTTCCCCTTCTCGTGTATCATCCTGTGCTCTGCCATTCCTCATGATTTTTCCTGTCATGTACTTCCACGATCACCTTCCTAACCTCCTGCATTCATTCACTCCCTACTCATGATTCTTGCTCCCCCCATTCAATTCTATTATTAGTATGTCCTACATTCAACTCTCTTCTCACACCCCATCCTGATTTTCTTCCTGCACCCCACTGTAATCTTAATTCTTCTCTCAGCCCCCCAACACTTTAATCTGTACCCCCACGAAATTTCATTATGCTTCTGGACCCCAAGCCCCTCTTTCAATAAGTATTTTTATGCATCCCTTCTATTATTCATTGACTAGATCCTCGCTGAGCCCCCTATCGAATGCCAGACCCTGATCTAGTCAACAGCCAACCCCTCACTGCAGTAATTGTTTTCTTCCACCAACAGAACCCTCTGTGCTCTCATGCAAACCCATGTACTCCCTGCTCAGCCTCCCAACAATCTTCCACGCTCCTCTTCACACTTCAACGGTCAGGCTTGGGTACACTTTCCCCACCCCTCACACCTGGGGTGCACCACCTCAGCTCAGGCCACCCAGTCATTCACTGCCACTGCCACATCAGATTCAAAGGATCAAAGGCAGGGGCATGAGTCCTGCCTCAGGTTCCAGAGACCAGGGTTCAGGTGCTGAGGCAAGGGTTTTCCTCCCACAGCCATTCCATGGTTGTTGCATGGGGGTTGGTGGTGGAGAGGGGACGGGGCGGAGTGGAACATCAGGAGGTACTCCACTGAGGTTGGAGGAGAGGAGAAGGAGTTGGTCATCCCGAGCAGGAGGGAGGGAGGAAAGAAGATGTGTGGAGAACGAGGGTCCTATTCCTGATGCCAGCCTGTGGTTACCTCAGCCTCCCGCAAGTCGAAATCCAACAGCAGGGACAGAAGGCGGCAGGGAAGACCCAGCGCTCTCTCCCTTTCCCGCCCTTCCCACAAAGGCCAATGAGCTTCCAGCGCTGCCTTCCCCCTCCCACGGCTGTGACCAGTGACCAATGAGCTTCGAGTTCCATCGAAGTGCACCTACCAAAGCCCCGCCCCTCTCGCCTTCCTCCCACTTTTCCGTGTGCTGGCTTTACTAAGACAGTCAGTAAGTCGTGAAGTGAAGTGAAGTGAAACTTTGTGCTCCCTAAACCTTGTTTCCCAGACTTTGCTCTCTTTGGGTGTGAAATACAATATGTGCATGCATATTTAACTCATGTCCTTGGTATCCTGTAACTGACTTTTATGAAATTCAGCATGTGTTTTTAAGATTCAACCATATTTCTATGTCGGGGTTTGTCAATGGGAGGGGGCGGGGCAATTCCGCACCCCCAGGGAACATCTGGCAGTGCTTGGAGTTATTTTGGTCCATCTTCGCGTGTCTCTGTGTCTGAGCTCCCTCTTCTGTTCCACAGATAAATTTGTCTATTTCTGTGCCAGTACTATATCATCTCCATTTTTACCTCCTGATAAGGCATCTTGATCTACCGTAGGGCAAGTCCCCACACCTTATTCATAACCTTCGAACGTATCTTCCTTATCCTTTGCCTTTCGCCCTTCCAGTATAAATATCGGAATCAGCGTGCCTTGTTCCTTGAAAACTCATTTGCCTCAGATTTGAGTTGCATTTTCACTAAATCTGCGGATAAGTTAGGGGAGTACTGACTATCTTTAGGACACCCAGTATTGACTATCTTTAGGACACCAACATGGCATGTCTCTCCGTTTATGTGGGACTTCCTTAACGTTTTCATCTTTAGTATTTAATTTCGTCTTTCTGTACATTCAGATCCTGTACATCTTTTCTTGCATTTATCCCAAGATGCGCTAGAGTGTTGTTGCTCTTGTGCTTGTTATCCATTTAAAATGACATTTTCTAATTGTATCTAACTTAGAGAAATCCATTTGACTTTCTAAAAACTATACTGACCTTAAAGCCAGCCACCCTGCTAAACTCTGTGATATCTAATCATTTGTCTATAGATGTTCTGCAGTTTTTCATGAATCTGTGAGTTACAGAAGCCCAATAATCAATTTACAGGTTGCTTAAACCTGTACTGGTTGACTAGGACATCCACTACAAGGTCGAACATACATGACCAAATTCGACCTCTTCAGGGTGTCCCTAATATTAAATAGAATGCTGCCTACATTTCCATAATAAAAGGTGTTTGCTGTGTTTCACTGTTTTCAACCTCCTTCACTTCCTCTCTTCGTTCCTCCATTCCTTCCTCCCTCTCTCCATTCCTTCCCTCATTTTCTTGTTTCTTCTTTTCTTCCTTTCTTTTCTTCTTTCTTCCTTTCTCTCTTTTCTTTTTACCCTTTTTTCTTCCTTTTCTTTCCTTTCTCTCTCTTTCTTTTTTTCTTTCTTTCTTTCTCTCCCTCTTCCCTTCCTTCCTTCCATCCTTCCTTCCTCCCTCCCACCCTCTCTCACCTTCCTTCTTTCCTTCCTTCCTTCCTTTCTTCTTTTTCTTTATAAGATTAAGGAGTTTTCCTTATATTTCCAGTTTAATAAGTTTGTTTTAAAAATCATGAATAGGTAATGAATCTTAGTTTTTTGTCTCTATTGAAATGATCAAGAGTCCATTTGTTTATTCTGTTAATACAGTGTTATTTGTAGATGCTTTTTTCAAAATCTTAAATGAAGTTTATAATCACACAAGGACAAAATTCACAAGTGTGTATCTTAATGAGTTTTCAAAAATTAAACATACACATTCAGTTAGCACCTAGAGCTAGCAACAGACTATGTTGGCAACACACAAACCTCTCTCATGACTCTATCTGTCTGTCTGTCTGTCTGTCTATCTATCTATCTGAATGTGAAGCCAGTTTTGCCCTCCTAGGATAAATGTAACTTCGTTATGGTGGATCATCTTTTGTAGATGCTGGGGGGTTCAGTTTGCTAAAATTTTGTTTAGAACTTTTACATCTTCTGCTCACGAGCAAGATTGACTTGAAGTTCCTCTTTCTCGTACACTCCTTGCTGGTTCCAGCGTCAAGGTTTTCTAGTCTTACAGCCTGAGTTGGGCAATAGTTTCTTTTTTCTATCCTCTGGAAGTTTTTGTATAACATTGGGATTGCCTGTCTGGAGACTTTATTAAAACTTGACTACTAGACAGCTGATGTACCTGTTTTCTTCATTTTTTCCCCTTAAAAATGTGGATAATTTCAAACATATACAAACAGGGTTTGCATATAAACTTAACAATTTCCAGGTTCATCACAGTAGAGCTGTGCTCCTGGAACATTAGCTTGCATCAGAATCCAAATAAGCTTGTGAAAACAGATTGCTGAGCTCCACATCTATGGTCTCAGATTTAAAAATCTGGGGTGGGACCCAGAGTTTGCTTTTCTGGCAAGTTCCCTGGTGACTCAGATGCTGCTGCTGGCGGAACCAGACTTTGAGAACACTGTACAAGACAGAATAGTGAGGGAACCTCCAAGTATCCATCCCTGGGCTGCAACAGTTAACTACTCACAGCCAATTTCATTTCATTTATATCTTCTCCCCTCTGTCTCTTCCAGGTTATTTTCAAGAAGATACCAGAAATCATCTCATTTTATTGTGGAACACTTCATCACACAACTCTAAAATATGAGCAATGCATTTTCCTCAACTGTCTCTTTGAAAATAGATTAAAAACACACAAAGTTGAAGAGTGAACACTCTTTCACCTAGATTTCATATTGTCCTGTTGCTTTCTATCTCCTTTTTCTTCTTTTTGCCTAACCACTCAAGTTCCAAACATTTCATCCAATTACTTCCACATGTAGCTCCTAAGACCTTGGATATTCTCCTAACCATATAACTATTGTCTCACTGAAGATATTTAATAGTGGCATGATAACATCATCTAAGTCCATACACGGTCCATATTCCAATTTCCCCCAGTTGTCCCAATGATATCCCTTTGAGGGTCAACAGTTCAATCAAGTATCATACATTGCATTCAGTTGTCATGTCTCTTTAGTATCTTCTAGTCCCAAACAGGCCCTCAACTTAAATCTTCCATGACCATGACATTGTCCAAGAGCCTCGGCCTGTTTGCTTCCAACGTGTCCACAATATGGCTTTGCCTGATATTTTCCTCCCATTCGGATGATTTCTGTTTAACATTTTTGGCAAGGATGTTAAATAGGTGCTGCATAGTTCACATGACATCACATCTGGGAGCTCCTAAGGTCGGTTTGTCTAACAGTCGGTGCTGCTATTGGCATTACTCAGTTTGATCACTTATTTATGGTATCGTTGGACAGATTAGTCCACTGTAAACGTCCCTTTGTCCCTCTGTGACTTATAAGGAGTCTGTAGCATGATATTTTGATACCATGTGGTTATATTGTGTGTTTCCTCCCCACAGAATTTCACCTCTTGGCCTTGGTTTTTGTTCCTGCTTCTTGTCTGATTGGGTTATTACTTTGGTGGTTGAAAAATGGTGACTTCTTATTTGCTTTCATAACTTTCTACATTTACTGGTGGACATTTTGCTGTAAAGATGAACATCCCAGCCCCCCAACCCCCACCTTGTTGCTGTTGCTGCTGTTGTGTTTGTAGTAGCAGAGAAAGATGAGAAGCCATTCAGGTGTTGTGTTCAAAGAAACATAAAGAGAATAAAGTGGACAATATTAGGAGACATGTAAACAAGTTTAAGATGAATTTGGCAAGAATTTCTCTAACAGTCCGAACATAGGGACAAAATCTATTGCCTGAAATTAACAACAGCAAAGTTTTTAACGATGATTAAGAGGACCTGAGTTATAAATTGAGTCAGCTGTAAAATGGCTTGGATCCTTTGTGTATGCACACACACACACTCTCTCTCACACACACACATACACAAACACTTTAGATGGGCATATGCTAAAAATATAAATAAAAAACACTATTTCAGTTCAGAATGTATGTTAGAAAACTCTGGCATCATGTATTACATTTTACAAAAGGCAGAATATCTTCCACTAAGTCTATATAATACAAGACCCTTCTGACAAGGTGAAAGAAGAATTGTTTCAAAACCTGAGAAAAGAATTCAAATACCTTATTTTCACCATCACATGAGTTGTGAGACATGAGACCCTGGCCAATTAATACTTTAAGTACATTTTGTCTCCAAGGACTTTCCAGTTTGCAAAGACACGATTTATAGCTTAAAAATTGAACTCACAGCACAGGTATTGTGGAATCCGTTCTATCGTTTACAAAAGAATTTGAGTTAATTACAAAACAACAGTTTCTGTCATGAAGGGCAACAATCTAGCTCTTATGCTGGAAATCAAATTTCATTGTTGTTTTAAATCAAGACTCCAATGTTTCTCTTATTCTTCTTCTCACTGTGTGATACATATTGAAAACATGGGTGCTTCAAGTTTCTAAAGTAGACTGTATGTCAACTGTCATGGATAGAGTTATTAATGTCCTTCAGTAAATATGTGCAAATGTGGTGATTCATTGTAGGTTAATTTCCTGAGGTGAGAACTTAGATTATTGATTCGATGCTTTTCCTTTTACTTAATGGAAGCCCTTAATAATATAAATTTCCCTTTCAGCAGTGCTTTAGCTTTATTCCACTAATTTTGATATGTCTTATAATCATTTCCATTCATTTCAATTCATTTCTTGATGTGCTGGAGCATTTTCCCTGTAGTCCATAGATTGGGTGGCCTCCTTACCACTGGGTGTTGTTAAAAGTCCTGAAATCGTTTCAGCAGGGATAGAGCAGGTTGCTTCCTTACTGCCTGGTGGGTATAACTCCAGAATTTCCACATGATTGATTTCCACTAACATAGGAGGGGCATAATAGCCCCTGCTTCTGCCAGTCAAATGTGGAATTCTAGGCCTTCCATTAGACCATTTACTGGCTTGTGTGGGCACCAGGCCATAGTTTGTTCTGTGGTGGTTAGTGAAAGTGGAGCGGTTAGTGTCTGGCTAGGCTGCCACTTTTTTTTTTTTTTACCCTTATGCTAGAGAGAGCAGACTTTTTTTTTGTTGCAGCGGTTTTGTTGGTGTTGTCCTTGCTGTCGTTGTCAAGGTTGTCATCATCATTGGTTTGCCTGTGCCTTTTGCCATTTCTGGGTACCTGGTTTCTTCAGCTCAAAGTCTGGGATATATGACACAGAAAGAAAACCAAGGGAACATACCATTTTGTCCTTCCTTTGCTTCTGAAATCCCTAGTTGTTCTGCCTTCTCCTCTTCACTTTGCAGAGTCCTATGTTTATTTTATATATGGTGCCCAGGGTTTTAAGTTGTATTTAGAGGGAAGAATAGGGAAATGTGCTTCTACCCTATCCTCCCAGAAGCAAAAGTCTCTATATGAATTTAATTATAAGTCCTGATTTTTAGCATGTGTTTGGATTTAAAATTAAATTTAAGTTCAATTTTAATCCAAATTAAAATCATTGAATTTTAAGTGAAAATTAAAATTAAATACAGCTTTTGAATTCAATATATTTGTTTTTGATTAGAAACTCTAATTGCAGGAAATAAGCACATCTATATGATAAGCTTTATGAAAGGTATACCTAAAAATGCACTTGCTTTGAAGAAACTGAAATTGGCATTCGAAAGATTACCAGGTAGATCAGGAATAATGAAAGCAATTCTATCATAGGGGAACACTCGAATTTTAGGTTGGCATAATAGTTTCAGGGGGAAATTTCTCAGCCCCAAACCCCCAACCCCCTCAAAACTGGTGTTTTCCCCAATTTCTAAGGTCTATTTACTTCATTGAGTTAATATTCAGAAACATACTTCAGCTTCAATAACCAAATATAAGTATTCCTAGAAAAGCTGTTACAATGCCAATTGGGAAATTCAGTAGATGGGGCAAATTCATCACTTAGTAAATCCATTCATTTTAGGCGAGTTGATTTTGTTGTCACCCAACATCACAGAGCGTAACAGGGAGAAGCCTGAACAAACAGGGGTGGGGGGCTCTTCTCCCGGCCACTGTCCACTGTCCATCTGTGCAAGCACACAGAGGGAGGAACCCATCGTTGGCCAAATGAGTCAAATGGATTCTGAGTCTTTTAATTTGGATCACTGTAATAGATTTTGCAGGCTTGTGGCATTTCTGAGGCTTGTCAATAGTAATTAGAGCTGATATTTGGGGGGCATTAGCTATTTGCCAGATAATGTACTAAATGTTCTACAGACATTGTCACATTTAACACCCACCCCATTATTACCCTAAGTTTTGCAAACTGGAATCTGAGGCTGAGGAGAACTAAATAATGTGCCCAGCTAAACCAAGTTTCAAATGAAAAACTGTCTACCTTAAATAATCAACAGTTGTGGGCTCTCGACATCTTTTTAGACATATTTACCCAAGGTTCCAGAGTACCTTGAGTAAGCAAGCCCTGAACAGACAGGTTGTATGCTAGCAGGCATCTCTTGCAGTTCAGAGGGTTTCACATAAGTAGACATTGTATATAAACTCAGATTTTAGGCTACTGTTGGGTATCTTTGGTCAATTGTCAAGTGATATTCATCAAATATGCAGAGATCGATTCAAAAGGAGTAAGATGGAGCTATATTCCCATATTGTGGTGTGAAGAGTAGTCTTTTGGATCTCTTCTATGTTTTACCCAAGAAGCCTATCAATAACCATCAGGGTGGTGGGCTGCATGGACATAAAAATAAACCATTTCAGTGGAAAATGCTAACTTGGTCCCATGGAATTATGAAAACCAAGCTGGGTTGTTCAATGAATCTCTGTTTCTAACTCTTCATATGGGAGATCTCTGCAGTCCTTCATCTGCATTCTTACTCACTTGAGGCTCTCAGCTTCCTGAAGGGATTAGGAGTGAAATTAGTTGTGACCAGAGATATTAGTTCAGGCTTGCTGCCAAATATCCAGGTGAAAAGCTGGTTATATTTAAGACATGAAGGCCAAAAAGAACTCTCCCTGAACTGAATTAAGATATAATTTGGTAACTGGGGCGCCTGGGTGGCTCAGTCAGTTAATTGCCCCGCTCTTGATTTTTGGCTCAGGACAGGATCTCAGGGCCATAGGTTCGAGCCCATGCGGTCAGCAGGCTTTGTGGTCAGCAGGAGTCTGCTTCTTTCCCACTTCCTCTCCTTCTGTCCCTCCCCTGCTCTCGCTCTCTCTCTCAAGTAAATAAATAAAATCTTAAAAAAATATATGATTTTGTGACCAGATGCAGGTTTGGCAATCAGTATGCTTCAAATGTTCCAGTTAAATTGATTTTTTCAAGAGTGACAACTTTGAGATCAAAGATGGTATCTTGCACATCCTAGCTCCCACAGCTCCTGTTGTAGTCCCTTTCACATGGTCAGTGACCAACGAAAATTATTTCTCAAGAAACGTGTAAGCAGCAAGCACAGCAACAAACACCATGATAGACAAGCACAGTAAAAGGTTGTACTGGAAGCCAGCCAACCAGGGAGGAAGAACCTCTGAAAAGTCTGCCCTTCCTGAAAGCCATGCAGAAACTGGCAGGAAATTTCAGAATCCATGTTTTGGGAACTCTGGAAAGTCACCAAAAGCATGCAACAGCCTCTGTACGTTTATTCTAGAGAAACAGGTGAATCCCAGTAGGAAGAGTGAGCTATGTGGCATTTTAACTGGCCCTATTCCTTGCCCCTCTATCCAACTCTGTGGTAGCCTTGAATATGGACAGCCTGCAATCGCAGGGAAAGCCAGCAGCCCGGCAGTGGCCAGAAGGAGCAGAAAGGAGATGGGGCTCCTGCAAAGTTTCATTTCCAGAAAGCTGTCATTATTTGATCTGTCTGGTTGTTCCCTGGATGACCTCACTTGCATGGCTGTCAGTATTTGGACTGACTCATACCTTGCCCATTTAAAGTGCCTCTTCCCTGAGAGCATTTGTCAAAAACATTTAGGGACAATAGTTTAACATTGCAGCTGCCTCAGGCAGTAGGTAACACTTGGAGTGAACAACAGGTGAACCAAAACCTTAAAGGGAAAAACTGAGGAATGAGATGTCCATAGGGACTTTAAAAAGCTATGACATTAGGCACCTGGGTGGCTCAGTGGGTTAAAGCCTCTGCCTTCGGCCCAGGTCATGATGCCAGGGTCCTGGGATCGAGCTCCACATCGGGCTCTGCTTGGCCGGGAGCCTGCTTCCCTGCCCACTCCCCCACCTGCCTCTCTGCCTACTTGTGATCTCTGTCTGTCAAATAAATAAGAACTTTTTATAAATAAATAAATAAATAAATAAATAAAAAAGCTATGACATTATCCCTATGAATCTGAAGGCCAGACACATTCCCAAGATTACAGCATGCCCTGAAAAGACTCAAAAAGACCCCACGCTACCAACTCTGGCTTATTTTGAGGCTTTCTGACAGCAGAAATTTAGGCTGTTACAGAGTGGACCACTGCCTGGCTGAGTGTTGAAGGCATGCCCAACATACACACAGAGCTCTGTGTCAATGACTGAGAGTCTTTGCAGTTATACAGGCATTTAAAGGCCTCTCTGCCCAATCATTAGATAACCACTAAGGTAGCCAAGCAGTGAGTTCAGTGGCCACACACAGCAGAGGATACAGACTTTACATAAGTAGTTCAGAGAAGTCACTAAACAAACAAATGACAACAAGAATACCGAAACCAAACAGCGACAGCAAAACCTGGAAAGGGGGCAGAATCTGAATTCCAGAGTTGCCACATTCTCTTACTTAGACTAGATGTCTAACCTTTGACCAAAACCTATCTGACATGCAAAGAAACAGGGGAGTATGGGACATACATAAGGATACCCAGATGTTGGACTTACTAGTCAGAGACATTAAATTAGCTCTTGTAAATATGTTCAGCATCTAATCAATGCCATGTCCTGTGAATTAAAGGGAAGTATGAGACTGATGAGTCATTAAATAGATACACCATCAAAGAGATAGGAATCACTTTAAAAATATCAAACAGAAATTCTGATTTGAAAAGTATAATAACTGCATGAAAAATTCACTAGATCAGCTCAACAGAAATTGCGGTTGGGATTTAAAAGAATCACCGAACTTGGAAGTTAAAGCCAACTGAGACTATACAGTCTGAGGAAAAGAAAGAAAAAATAATGAAGAAAAATAAACAGAGCCTCAGAGACCTTATAGGACATGATTAAGCACACCAGCTTATGCATAATGAGAGTCCCTGGAGGAGAGGAGAGGAGAGGAGATAAAGGGAAAGAAATAAGATTAGAAAATTAATGGCCCGATACTTCCCAAATTTTGTTAAAATTATTAATCCAGAGAAACAAAAAGATCTGAAACTCCATGGCGGATAGACTCAAGGAGATCTTCACCTTGAAACAACTTAGTCAAACTCCTGAAAACCAAAGACAGTGAGAGAATGTTGGAAGCAGAACCACAAAAGCGGCTCATCACATACAAGGGATTCCCCAGTAAGATTAACAGCTGACTTCTCATCAGAAACCATAGGGCACATGATACAATGAGCATTAGGTGGTAGACTCAACTAATGAATCATTGAACATTGTATCAAAAACCAATAATGTGCTACACCTTGGCTAATTGAATTTAAATTGAAAAAAAAATGTTAAAATAGAGCTACCTTATGACCCGGCAATTGCACTACTGGGTATTAACCCCCAAAATACACAAGTAGTGAAAAGAAGGGGCACCTGCACCCCAATGTTCATAGCAGCAATGTCCACAAGAGCCAAACTGTGGAAGGAGCCGAGATGTCCTTCAACAGACGAATGGATAAAGAAGATTAGGTTCATATATATAATGGAATATTACTCAGCCATCAGAAAGGATGAATACCTGCCATTTTTGTCAGCATGGATGGAATTGGAGGCGATTATGCTAAGTGAAAGAAGACACCAGAGAGAGACAATTATCATATGGTCTCACTCATAAGTGGAATATAAGAAATAGCACAGAGGATCATAGCGGAAGGAAGGGAAAACTGGATGGGAGGAATTCAGAAAGGGAGACAAACCACAAGAGACTCTTGATTCTGGGAAACAAACTGAGGGCTGCAGAATGGGAGGTGGGTGGGGGGATGGGGTAACTGAGTGATGGGCATGAAGGAGGGCACATGATGTGATGAGCACTGTGTGTTATACACAACTAATGTATCATTGAACACTATCTCTGAAACTAATGATGTACTACATGTGGGCTGATTGAATTTAAATTTAGAAAAGAAAAAAGAAAAAGAAGCCATGGGGAACAGAAGATAGTGGGAAGTCATATTCAAAGCGCTGAAAGAAAAACACTGTCTGGCAAGAATTCTCTATCTGGCAAGGATTCTCTATCCAGCAAAACCATCCTTCAAAAATGAAGGTGAAATAAAGCCATTCTCAGGTAATGAAGAACGGAGTGAATTTATCGCTAACAGGCCTGCCTTACAAGAGATATTAAGGGGAAGTCCCCAAAAGACACTAGAGAATAATTCAAATCCATGTGAAGAAATAAAGAACATCAAATACAAGTGCATGAAGCAATAATTATAGAACTACCTGGATGGGCTTAAAAGGTATAAAGAGGCAATTTTGATGACAATAGTAGTACCAAGGAGCTTGAAGTTCCAGGGCTATTTAAGATCAAAGTTTTTACATAATATTGAAATTAAGTTGGTATTAATCTGAATTAGATTCTTTTAAATTAAGATCTTAATTGTAATCTGTGAGGCAACCACTAAGAAAATAATTCAACATTGTAGTAAACAATAAGGGAACAAAAATGGGTAAGAGAGAAAATACTTTTCACACAAAATGGCACCTCAGTCGTGTGAGAGAAAAACATAAAAACACGAGAAAAAAGTGACAATGGCAGACATAAATCCTCCAATATCATTAATTACATTAAATGTAAGTGGAATGAACACTAGAAGGCAAAGCAACTATTGGCAGAATGTCATACAGATAGAAAGCACAATGGTGGTTGCCAGGATTGTGGGAAGAGAAGGGAAATGAAGAAGAGTTAGTGTTTCATGGGTACAGAGTTTCATTTGGGGGTAAAGGAAAAGATTCTGGAGATGGAAATGTTGATGGTTGCACAACAATTTGTACTTAATGAAACAGAGGTGAGTGCCTAAAAATGGTTAAATGTTCAATTTTACATCGTGCATATTTACCACAATTTTAAAAAAGGAAAAAATGAAAAAGGAAAGTCATCCACTGCCCATTGTTTGGGCAACTGAATATTGTTAATGTGGCAACATACCCCAAACTGATCTATAGATTCAATGTGATCTCCAACAAAATCCCAGCTGACTTCTTTGCAAAAATAAATTAGCTGATCCCAAAACTCTCACGGAAATTCAAGGATTCGAGGATAGCCAAAGCAATTTTAAAAAGGAAGATTAAAGTTGGGGGACTCATTCTTCCCAATTTCTAATCTTACTAGGAAGCTCCAGCAATCAAGACAGTGTGGGTTTAACATAAAGATACTTAAATAGATTAATGGAATAGAATTACAAGTTCATCAAAAAACCCTCTGATCTAAATAGCGACAAGTATAGAACTCTTAGAAGAAAGCATAGCAGTAAATTGTCATGACGTTGGGTTAGGCAGTGTTTTCTTAAGGCCAAGGAACTAAATAAAAAGAGATATATTGGACTTTGTCAGATTCTAAAAACGTTATCTGCCGCAAATAATACCATCCAGAAAGTGAAAAGAGAACTTGAAGAACGGGGAAAGTATTTGCAAATCATATAACTATAAGGGACTTGTACCCAGATGATATAAATTAGTTTTACAAACCAGTGATAAAACATATAACCTCACTGAGAAACGGGTAAAAGATGTGAACAGTCACTTTCCCCCAAAGATAGAGAAATGGCCAATAAGCACATGAAAAGTGCCTTGACGGCATTCATCCTAAGGGAAATGCAAATAGAAACCACAATGAGAACCTACTTTACACCCACTAGAATAGCTAAAATCAGAGAGGGAAGGTGATTGCTATTGAGAATGTGGAAAAATTTGAACTCTTGGGCATAGCTGGTTGGAATGTAAAAAGTGTTTCAAAGCATATGCTTTGAAACACAGTCTGCCATTCCCTCACATATTAAACACAGGGCCATCACATAACTAAGCAGTTCCAGTGCTCCATATATACCCAAGAAAAATTAAAATATATATCCATACAAAAACTTGTATACCAATGTCCGTAGCAGTATTCTTATAATGCCCCCAAAGTGGAAACAAACCAAAAGGCCATCAACTGATGAATGGATACATAAAATGTGAAACAGCTGCACAACGGGATGTTATTTGGCTACAGAAACAAAGTACTAAAAAGCACTCCAGAAGGTGGTGGGGTAGGAGGATCCGAGTCCACCACCTCCTGCGGATGCACTGAGGCAACTGCATGTATTGCAACTGCATGTATTGCAACTCACTCTGAATGTGACTGGCAGAGCAGTTCTTCCACAGCTAAAGTCATAAAACGAAGGCTACATTGAAAAGGGTAAGAAGGGCAGAGATGCAGCCAGGAACCAAACCACCAGGGTGGCTACCCACAGGCGGGGGGGGGGGTTGGGGTGGGGATATCACAAGTACAGAGGGGTGGAGGAGCAAAGGAGCAAGGGCATCAAGCCCCAAAGCAGGCACCCCTGGCCTTTGGGACATGCACCAGGAAGACTAGTCAGCAAGAATTCTGTCTTTAAAAGTCAGTGGGGCTTAACTCTGGGCGATTTAAAAATCTGCGGGGCTTAACTCCCACTGTGGGATTAACATATTCCAGTGGGGTGTAAAATAGCTCTGGGAAACTGAGTATCTCCTCTAAACAGCTAGCACACTATATCAATTGGCACGAGACCAAGCACAGAAACAATGCTTTGCAAAGCACCTGGGTTATATGTGAAGGAGATTTATTTATTTATTTATTTATTTATTTATTACTTTTTTTTTTCAATTTATTTATTTTCAGAAAAACAGTATTCATTATTTTTTCACCACACCCAGTGCTCCATGCAATCCGTGCCCTCTAAAATACCCACCACCTGGTACCCCAACCTCCCATCCCCCCGCCACTTCAAACCCCTCAGATTGTTTTTCAGAGTCCATAGTCTCTCGTGATTCACCTCCCCTTCCAATTTACCCCAACTCCCTTCTCCTCTCTAACACCCCTTGTCCTCCATGATATTTGTTATGCTCCACAAATAAGTGAAACCATATGATAATTGACTCTCTCTGCTTGACTTATTTCACTCAGCATAATCTCTTCCAGTCCCGTCCATGTTGCTACAAAAGTTGGGTATTCGTCCTTTCTGATGGAGGCATAATACTCCATAGTGTATATGGACCACATCATCCTTATCCATTCATCCGTTGAAGGGCATCTTGGTTCTTTCCACAGTTTGGCGACCGTGGCCATTGCTGCTATAAACATTGAGGTACAGAGGGCCCTTCTTTTCACGACATCCGTATCCTTGGGGTAAATACCCAGGAGTGCAATGGCAGGGTCATAGGGAAGCTCTATTTTTAATTTCTTGAGGAATCTCCACACTGTTCTCCAAAGAGGCTGCACCAACTTGCATTCCCACCAACTGTGGAAGAGGGTTCCCCTTTCTCCACATCCTCTCCAACACATGTTGTTTCCTGTTTTGTTAATTTTGGCCATTCTAATTGGTGTAAGGTGATATCTCAATGTGGTTTTAATTTGAATCTCCCTGAGGACTAATGATGATGAACATTTTTTCATGTGTCTGATAGCCATTTGTATGTCTTGATTGGAGAAGTGTCTGTTCATATCTTCTCACCATTTTTTGATATGTTTGCCTGTTTCGTGTGTGTTGAGTTTGAGGAGTTCATTATAGATCCTGGATATCAACCTTTTGTCTGTACTGTCATTTGCAAATATCTTCTCCCATTCTGTGGGTTGCCTCTTTGTTTTTTTGACTGTTCCCTTTGCTGTGCAGAAGCTTTTGATTTTGATGAAGTCCCAAAAGTTCATTTTCGCTTTTGTTTCCTTTGCCTTTGGAGACATATCTTGAAAGAAGTTGCTGTGGCTGATATCGAAGAGATTACTGCCTATGTTCTCCTCTAGGATTCTGATGGATTCTTGTCTCACGTTGAGGTCTTTTATCCATTTGGAGTTGATCTTTGTGTACGGTGTAAGAGAATGGTCGAGTTTCATTTTTCTACATATAGCTGTCCAGTTTTCCCAGCACCATTTATTGAAGAGACTGTCTTTTTTCCACTGTATATTTTTTCCTGTTTTGTCGAAGATTAATTGACCATAGAGTTGAGGGTCCATATCTGGGCTCTCTACTCTGTTCCACTGGTCGATGTGTCTGTTTTTATGCCAGTACCATGCTGTCTTGGTGATCACAGCTTTGTAATAAAGCTTGAAATCAGGTAACGTGTTGCCCCAGCTTTATTTTCGTTTTTCAACATTTCCTTAGCGATTCGGGGTCTCTTCTGATTCCATACAAATTTTAGGATTATTTGCTCCAGCTCTTTGAAGAATACCAGTGGATTTTTGATTGGAATGGCATTAAAAGTATATATTGCTCTAGGCAGTATAGACATTTTAACAATGTTTATTCTTCCGATCCAAGAGCATGGGATGGTCTTCCATCTATTTGCGTCTTCTTCAATTTCTTTCATGAGTGTTCTGTAGTTCATTGAGTACAGATCCTTTACCTCTTTGGTTAGGTTTATTCCCAGGTATCTTATGGTTCTTAGTGCTATAGTAAATGGAATCGATTCTCTAATTTCCCTTTCTGTATTTTCATTGTTAGTGCATAAGAAAGCCACTGATTTCTGCACATTGACTTTGTATCCTGCCATGTTGCTGAATTGCTTTATGAGTTCTAGTAGTTTGGGGGTGGAGTCTTTTGGGTTTTCCATATAAAGAATCATGTCATCTGCGAAGAGAGAGAGTTTGACTTCTTCATTACCAACTTGGATACCTTTTATTTCTCTCTGTTGTCTGATTGCTGTTGCTAGGACTTCTAATACTATGTTGAACAAGAGTGGTGAAAGTGGGCATCCTTGTCTTGTTCCTGATCTCAACAGGAAGGCTGCAAGCTTTTTTCCCATTGAGGATGATATTTGCTGTGGGTCTTTCATAGATAGATTTGATGAGGTTCAGGAATGTTCCCTCTATCCCTATACTTTGAAGCGTTTTAATCAGGAACGGATGCTGGATTTTGTCAAATGCTTTTTCTGCATCAATTGAGAGGACCATGTGGTTCTTCTCTCTTCTCATATTAATTTGTTGTATCACATTGATTGATTTGCGAATGTTGAACCATCCTTGTAGCCCAGGGATGAATCCCACCTGATCATGATGGATAATCTTTTTAATGTGCTGTTGGATCCTGTTGGCTAGCATCTTGTGAATCTTAGCATCCATATTCTTCAGTGATATTGGTCTGAAATTCTCCTTTTTGGTAGGGTCTTTGCCTGGTTTGGGGATCAGGGTAATGCTGGCTTCATGGAAAGAGTCTGGAAGTTTTCCTTCTGCTTCAATTTTTTGAAACAGCTTCAGGAGAATAGGTGTTATTTCTTCTTTGAAGGTTTGGTAGAATTCCCCAGGGAATCCGTCAGGTCCTGGGCTCCTGTTTTTTGGGAGGTTTTTGATCACTGCTTCAATCTCGTTGTTAGATATCGGTTTATTCAGGTTGTTGATTTCTTCCTGATTCAATTTTGGGAGTTTATAGTTTTCCAGGAATGCATCCATTTCATCTAGGTTGCTAAGCTTATTGGCATATAACTGTTGATAATAACTTCTGATGATTGTTTCTACTTCCTTGGTGTTAGTTGTGATCTCTCCCTTTTCATTCATAATTTTATGAATTTGGGCTTTCTCTCTTTTCTATTGGATTAGTGTGGCCAATGGTTTATCGATCTTATTGATTCTTTCAAAAAACCAGCTTCTAGTTTCATTGATACGTTCTACTGTATCTCTGGTTTCTCCCTCATTGATCTCAGCTCTAATCTTGATGATTTCCCTTCTTATGTGTGGAGTTGGTTTGACTTGTTGTTGATTCTCCAGTTCTTTAAGGTGTAGAGACAGCTGGTGTATTCTGGATTTTTCTATTTTTTTGAGGGAGGCTTGGATGGCTATGTATTTTCCCCTTAGGACTGCCTTTGCTGTATCCCATAGGTTTTGGACCGAAGTGTCTTCATTCTCATTGGTTTCCATGAATTGTTTCAGTTCTTCTTTGATCTCCTGGTAGATCCAAGCATTCTTAAGCAAGGTGGTCTTTAGCTTCCAGGTGTTTGAGTTCCTTCTGAACTTTTCCTTGTGGTTGAGCTCCAGTTTCAAAGCATTGTGATCTGAGAATATGCAGGGAATCATCTCAGTCATTTGGTATCGGTTGAGTCCTGATTTGTGACCCAGTATGTGGTCTATTCTGGAGAAGGTTCCGTGTGCACTTGAGAAGAATGAGTATTCTGTTGTTTTAGGGTGGAATGTTCTGTATATATCTATGAGGTCCATCTGGTCCAATGTGTCATTCAATGCTCTTGTTTCTTGATTGATTTTCTGCTTTGATGATCTGTCTAATTCTGAGAGAGGCGTGTTAAGATCTCCTACGATTAGTGTATTCATATCAATATGACTCTTTATCTTGATTAACAGTTTTCTTTTTTTTTTAAAGATTTTATTTATTTATTTGACAGAAAGAGATCACAAGTAGGCAGAGAGGCAGGCAGAGAGAGAGAGAGGAGGAAGCAGGCTCCCTGCTGAGCAGAGAGCCCGATGTGGGACTCGATCCCAGGATCCTGAGATCATGACCTGAGCCGAAGGCAGCAGCTTAACCCACTGAGCCACCCAGGCGCCCCGATTAACAATTTTCTTAAGTAATTGGCTGCTCCCATATTGGGAGCATAGATATTTACAATTGTTAAGTCATCTTGGTGGATAGTCCCTTTAAGCGATTCTCATATCAGATAAATTAGACTTCAAACTAAAGACTGTAGTCAGAGATACAGAAAGACACTACATAATCCTTGAAGGAGATTTATTGACTAATTGTGGGATGTGTGCTGGGGGCACGAGGATCTGTAGGAGCTCTCTCTGGGAACAGAAGTGACCTTTTTTTTTTTTTCTTGCCCTCCTTCAGCCTAGAGAGCTGGACACTTGCAAAAGCCAGATCTGACCCTCTCCATCTACCTTGCTAGTACCACTTGCCTTGCCCCAGCCTTCACCTGTAGGCCACCCCACCCAATCATTCTGCCCTAGCAGGCACCCCACCACCACCACCACACTGGTGGGCAGCCTCAGCTGGAACCAACATCCCCCCAAGGAGAGTACCACCCCACAAAACCCAGTGATCATACTTAGCCAGGACCGGTGTACTGCCAAAGACAGTCCTGCCCCAAGTAGGGCAGGGGAGATGAACACCCCCACACACACACACAAACCTGCCTGCCATAGGTGCAGCTGAGTTTCTCAGCCAGCTGTGCCAAAGGCAGTCCCTGCCCGCCAGTGCACATGTAGCAGTTGCAGCTGATCATTGCAGATACTTGAGCTGCAGGTCAGCTTTGCCAACCATTGAGCCCACAACTGGTGCAGCGGGGCATCTCAGCCAGCTGTCCAGGGGGCAAAACCTGTGCCACGGCATGCCCACAGTAGCTGCAACTGGGCCTCTCAGCTAGCTGCACAAGTGACAAGCCATGCCAACCACTGCTTCTGCAACAGTCATGGTTCAGCCACAAAAAGGAGGGTGTACAGAGCCCACAAAGGGAATACCCCTGGAGTCCCTGGTTTGGGTGACCAGCGTGGATTACAGTACAGGACACCACAGGATGCCTTCATAAAACCACTATGTTCAAGACCAAAATATCTCGCTGACCTAGTTAACACATAGAAACAAACACGGAGAGTGGGACAAAATGAAGACACGGAGGAATATGTTCTAAATGAAAGAACAAGACAAGACCACGGGAAAGAGCGAAATGAAACAGATAAGCAAACTGCTTGGATAGAGGTGAAAGTAATAGTTATAAAGATACCCACTGGACTGGAGAGCAGAGTGAATGAAGCCAGTGAGAACTGCAAAAAAAGAGGGAAAAATGTAAAAAACAAAACAAAACAAAATAAAACAAACCAGGGCTGAAGTACATAGTAACTGAAAAACAACAACAATAACAACAAAACCACTAGAGGAAATTAACAACATATTAGAGGATGTAGAAGAACAGGTTCAATGATCTGGAAGCTAGGGTAAATGAAAGCAACCAAGTTGAAGAGAAAAAAAAAGTTTTTAAAATGAGGATAGGTTAATTGAAGAAATAATAGCTAAAAACATCACTAATCTGGGGAAGGAAACACACATCCAGGTCCAGGAAGCACGGAGGCCCAAGAAAGATGAACCTAATGAGGTGCGCACCAAAACACATAATATTTAAAATGGCAAAAAAATTAAGGATAAAGAGAGAATCTTAAAAGCAACAAGACAAAAGCAAAGAGCTGTGTACGAGGGGACCAGGATAAGGCTAGCTGCTGATTTTTTTTTTTTTTGGCAGAAACATTGCAAGCCTAAAGGAAGTGACAGGATATACATGAAGGGATAAAAAGAAAAAAAGAAAAGAAAATGGAAAAAAAGAAAAATCTCTACAACCAAGAATGCTCTATCTAGCAAGGTAATCATTCAGAATTGAAGGAGAAATAAGAAGTTTCCCAGACTAACAAAAATTACAGGAGTTCACCACCACTACACCAGCCTTAAAAGAAAGGTTGAAGTGATTTATCTAAGTGGAAAATAGAAGGCTATTACTAGAAATTTAAAAGATTATGAAAGGAAAATATTTCACCGTTAAAACATACAGTAAAGATAGCAGATCTATTGCTTATAAAGCTAGAAGTAAGGTTAAAACACAGAAGTATAATCAATTATATCTACAAAAATTATCCAAGGGGTACACAAAATAAAAAGATGTAAAACATGACATCATATAAATAAAGTGTGAAGGGGGTGTAAAAACGTAGTGCTTTTAGAATGTGTTTGAATTTAAGTGATCACCAACTTAATATAGACTGCTATATACACAAAATGTTATATATGAGCTGATGGTAACCACAGACCAAAAATGTATGATAGATGCCCCCAAAATAGAGAAAGGAATCCTGGAGTAACATTAAAGAAAGGCATCAAACAAAGAGTAAGAGAAGAAGAGAGAAACAGAGAACTACAAAAACAACCAGAAATCAACTAACAAAATAACAACGAGTACGTACCTATCAGCAATTACTTTAGATGTTTTAAGTATTCTAAATGCTCCAATCAAAACACACAGGGTGACTGAAAGGATGAAAAAAGCAAACCAAGACCTATCTAGATGATGCCTAAAACTGACTCACTTCAAACCTAAAGACACATGCAGACTAAAAGTAAAAGAATGGGAAAACGTACTCCATGCAAATAGAAGTGGGGAAAAAAAAAAGCAGGGGTAGCAATACTTACTCAGACAAAATAGACATTTTTGTTTGTTTGTTTTTGTGTTTTTTGGTTTTGGGGTTTTTTTAAAAATTAAATTTATTTTTTATTTATTTTCAGCATAACAGTATTCATTATTTTTGCACCACACCCAGTGCTCCATGCAATCCGTGCCCTCTCTAATACCCACCACCTGGTTCCCCCAACCTCCCCCCCGCCCCGGCCACTTCAAACCCCTCAGATTGTTTTTCAGAGTCCATAGTCTCTCATGGTTCACCTCCCCTCCCAATTTCCCCCAACTCCTTTCTCCTCTCATTATGCTGAGTGAAATAAGTCAAGTAGAGAGAGTCAATTATCATATGGTTTCACTTATTTAGAGAGCAAAATAGACTTTAAACAAAGACTATAGGGGCACCTGGGTGGCTCAATGGGTTAAAGTCTCTGCCTTCAACTCAGGTCATGATCTCAGGGTCCTGGGATTGAGGCCCACATAGGGCTCTCTGCTCAGAGGACAGCCTGCTTGCCCCCACTCCCACCTGCCTGCCTCTCTGCCTACTTGTGATCTCTGTCTGTCAAATAAATAAATAACCTCTTTTTAAAAAGATTATAACAAAAGATAAGGATAGGTATTACATAATGATAAAGGTATCACTCCAAACAAGAGGCTATAACAATTGTAAATGTGTGTAATTGTAAATGTGTGTAAATATGTGACCAACATCAGAACACCTAAGTATATAGGCAAATATTAACAGACACAAAAGGGCAAAATTGACAGTAATACAACAATAGTAGGGGACTTTAACACCCTACTTGCATCAGTGGAAAGACCCTTTAGTCAGAAAATCAATAAGGAAAGAGTAACTTTGAATGACACTTAGACCAGATGGACCTAATGTATATATACATGACTTTCCATTCCAAAACAGCAGAATATTCACTTTTTTTAAAGATTTTATTTATTTATTTGACAGAGAGAGATCACAAGTAGGCAGAGAGGCAGGCAGAGGGAGAGAGAGGAGGAAGCAGGCTCCCTGCTGAGCAGAGAGCCCGATGCGGGACTCGATCCCAGGACCCCGAGATCATGACCTGAGCTGAAGGCAGCGGCTTAACCCACTGAGCCACCCAGGCGCCCCAGAATATTCATTTTTTAAAAGATTTTATTTATTTATTTGACAGACAGAGATCACAAGTAGGCAGAGAGGCAGGCAGACAGGAGGGGGTGGGGGGAAGCAGGCTCCCTGCTTAGCAGAGAGCCCGATACGGGGCTTGATCCCAGGACCCTGAGATCATGACCTGAGCCGAAAGCTGAGGTTTAACCCGCTGAGCCACCCTGGTGCCCGAATATTCATTCTCTTGAAGGGCACGTGGAAACATCCTCCAGGACAGATCACATGTTAGGCCACAAAACAAGTCTTCATGAATTTAAGAAATTTAAATCAGACCAGCCTCAATTTCCAACCACAACAGCACAAAACTGAGGTCAATGGCAAGAAAAGAACTAGAAGACACACAAACACATGGAAGCTAAACATGCTACTAAGCAACAGGAGGGCCAATGAAGTGATTAAAGAAAAATAACTAGGGAAAAATGAAAATGGAAACACTGCACTTCAAAATCTTTGGCACTCAGAAAACACAGTTCTAAGAGGAAAGTTTTTGAGAAAAATCTCAAATAAATCATCTAACCTTACACCTAAAAACCTAGAAAAAGAAGAGTAAGCAAAACCCAGTGGTTCAAAGGAAGGAAATAATAAAGATCCCAGTGAAAGGGCACCTGGATGGCTCAGTTGGTTGAATGTCTGCCGTTGGCTCAGATCATGATCCCAGGGTCCTGGGATCTAGCCCCACACCAGGCTCCCTGCTCAGTGAGTAGCCTGCTTCTCCCTCTCCCACTCCCCCTACCGGTGTGCATGCTCTCTCTCTCTCTCTCTCTCTCTCTCTCAAATACATAAATAAAATCTTTTTTTTTTTTAAAAAAAAGATCACAGTGAAAATAAATGAAATAGAGACTTAAAAAATCAGGAGTAAAAGATCAATGAAACTAATAGCTGGTTCTTTGAAAAGATAAACAAAATTGATAAACCTTTAACTGCTTTAGCCAGACTCATCAAAGAGAGAGAGAAAGAGAAAGAGAGAGAGAGAACTCATAACAAAATCAGAAATGAAAGGGCAGTTATAACTGACACCACAGAAATACGAAGGATCGTGAAGGACAACTACAAAAAAAATTGTATGCCAACAAATTGGATAACTTAGAAGAAATGGATAAATTCCTGGAAATATGCAGTGCTCCAAGACTGAAGCCTAAAGAAATAGAAAATCTGAACAAACCAAGTACTAGTAACAAAATTGAATTGGTAAGAAAAGAAACATCCAACAAACAAAATCCAAGACCAGATAGAGCTTTGCAGGTGAATGCTACCAAACATTTAAAGAAGAGTTAATGCTTCCCTTATCTGACTATTCCAAAAACTGGAGGAGAAAAGAATGCTTCCAAATTTATTCTAAGAGATCAGCAGAGATACCAAAACCAGATGAACCCACTATAAAGACAGAAAGATACAGACCAGTATCCTAGATAAACAGAGATGCAAAAACCTCAACAAAATACTAGCAATTTGAATTCTGAATTCAAAAATACATTTAAAAAATCATCTATCACAACAAGTTGGATTTATTCCAGGGATGCAAGAATGGTTCAATATATGCAACGTGATACACCACATTAACAAAATAAAGGATAAAAATATGATTATCTCAGTAGATGAAGAAAAAGCTTCTGACAAAATGCAACATGTGTTCATGATAAGAATTCTCAAAAACTGGGTTTAGAGGGAACATACCTCAACCTAGCAAATGCCACATATGACAAATGTACAGCTAACATCATATTCACTGGTGAAAAGCTGAAACCTTTTCCTCTAAGATCAAGCATAAGACATGGATGTCTACCCTCACCACTTTTATTCAACATCCTATTGGAAGTCCTAGACACAACGATTGGACAAGTAAAAGAAACAAAATATATCCAAATGGGTAAGGAAGAGAGAAAACTGTCGCTATTTGCAGGTCGCATGACACTCTATATAGAAAACCCTAAAGACTCCACCAAAAACAAAACAAAACACCAAAATAGTAGAACCAAAAAATGAACTTGAAGTTGCAGGATACAAAGTTAATATACAGAAATCGGTTTCATTTCTATATACAAATTACAAGATAGCAGAAAGAGAAATCAAGAAAACAATCCCAAAGACAATTGCACCCCAAACAATAGAATACCTAGGAGTAAATTTACTTAAGGAAGTGAAGGACCTGTGCTCTGAGAACTATAAGACATTGGTGAAAGAAACTGAAGATGACACATATAAATGCTTGAGCATGAAGTACATGCTCTCTGAGTGGAAGAATTAATATTGTTAAAGTATTTATGCTACCCAAAGCAATCTACAGATTCAATGCAACCCCTATCAAAATACACCAATAGTATTTTTCACAGGACTAGAGCAAAAGAATCCTGAAATTTGTACAGAACCATCAAGGGTGTTGGATAGTCAGAGGAATCTTGAGAAAGAAGAACAAAGCTGGAAGTATCAGAGCCCCAAATTCCTCACTGTACTACAAAGCTGTAGTCATCAGAACAGTGTGGTACCAGTGCAGAAATAGACCCACAGTTCAATGGAACACAATAGAGAGCCCAGAAATGAACCCACATGTACGTGGTTAATTAACCTATGGCAAGAAAGGCAGAAACATACAATGGGGAAAGGTGGTCTCTTCAATAAATAAAAGCAGTGTCTCCAAAAAGCAGTCTTTGGAAGAACTGGACAGCTACATGCAAAAGCAGGAAACTGGACCACTTTCTTACACCATACACAAAAACAAAGTTAAAATGGGTTAAAGACCTAAATGCATGCCTTGAAACCATAAAACTCCTAAAAGAAAACATGGGTAGTACATGCATAGATAATGGCCTTAACAATATTTTTCTGGATATGTCTCCCAGGCAAGGAAAACAAAAGCAAAAATAAACAAGTGGGACTCTATCAGACTAAAAACTTTTGACACAGTGTAAGTAACCATCAACAAAACAAAGAGGCAGCCTATTAAATGAGAGAAGATATTTGCAAATGATATATCCAATAAGGGCTTAATATCCAAAGTAGGTAAAGAACTTATGCGACTCAATACCAAAAACGAAGCAAAACAAAACAAAGCAAAATACTCTGATTTAAAAATCGGCAGAAGACCTGAATAGACGTTTCTTCCAGTGGAGATATACTGATGGCCAACAGACACATGAAAAGTTGCTCAATATCACTAATCATCATGGACCTGAAAATCAAGACCTCCCAACAGTCACCCTGGCTGCTATAAAAACGGGAAATAATAACAAGTGTTGGTGAGGACATGGAGAAAAGGGAACTCTTGGGTGCTGTTGGTGGGAAGGTAAATTTCCAAATTTCCAAATTTTCACTCTGGAAAACAGTATGCAGATTCTTCAAAAAACAAAAAATGGAACTATCTTACAATCCAAAATTTCCACCTCTCGGTATGTATTCAGAGAGAACAAAAGCACTAATTTGAAAAGATTTATGCACCGCCATGTTCATCGTGGCTTCCTTTACAATAACCACAATATAGAAGTACCTGTCAGTAGACAAACGGATAAAGAAGCTGTGGTAATATACAGAATGGAACTTTATTTGGTCATTAACAAAAAAAAAAAAAAACAGTGAAATCTTGCCATTTGTGACAGCATGAAGGACCCTAGAGGATATTATACTAAGTGAAATAAATCAGATAGCAAAAGACAAATACCATACGATTTCACTTCTGTGTGGAACCTACAAAGCAAAGCAAACAAACGAACAAAGAACAACAGAACTAAAATAGAAGCAGACTCACAAACATAAAGAACAAACTTGGTGGTGGCCAGAGGGAGGAAGGTTGGGGGATGAAGAGGTACAAACTTCCAGTGATGAAATAAATGAGTCACAGCGATGAAAAGCACAGTATAGAGAATACAGTCAATAATACCATTATAACTTTGTATGGTGACAGATGATAATTAAATTTATTGGAGTGAGCCTTTTGTAATGTATGTACTTATCCAGTCACTGTGTTGTACACCCAAAATGAATATTATATGTCAGCTATACTTCAATTTTAAAAATGCATAAATAAAAGTTTTTAAAATGGAATGAAGCGGTGATACATGATACAACCTCGATGAACTTTGAAAACATTATTCTATGTAAAAAGAAAAAGAGATATAGTCACAAAAGTCCACACACAGTATGTTTCCACTAATATGAAATGTCTGAATCTGCAGATTCAGCAAGTAGATTTAATCATGGCTTAAATTTCAGGTGATGTGGTTGTGGGAAAATGGGAAGCAGCAGGTAATGGACACAGAGTACTTAACAAGTGAAAATATTCTAAAGTTTTTTCATAGCGATGGCTGCACAACTCTTAAGTATGCTGAAATAAACTGAATTGTAAAATTTAAATGAGTTAGTTGACTGGTATGTAAATTATATCTTGACAAACTGTTCTTAAAAATGGGGAATTGAAACTACTTAAAACCAAATAACATTGAGTGGATCATCACAAGCACATCTTCACTAAAAGAAATGTTAGTTAAATGGAGTTCTGCAGTCAGAAGTAAAATGATACTACACAGAAACTTGGATTGGCCGAAAGGAATGATTGAAAAAAACACGTGTGTGTATGTGTGTGTGTACATATACACACGTATATATACATATATACACTCATATATATATACATATATGTATATATATGATATCATTTTCTCATCTACAATGTTATAAAAGACAGTTGGCTATTTATAACAAATTAATATGAAAGGGTAATGGTGTCTACAACGTATGTAGAAGTAAAATATATGCAGAGGATGCACCAAAATGCCAGGAGGAGGAGATTTCATTGTATATGAAATGGTGTCTGTTATTTGAAGATAGAATATAACTTAAAGGTGGATATTGAAAGCCCAAGAATGATCACTACAGTAAAATAAAAGAGTTGTAGCTAACTTGAATGAGAGAAAAAAAGAACAGAGAAAGAATGTGACACATAGTAAACTACCATCAAGTTTGCAGTCTTAAGCAAAATGTATTGATAATTACACTAAGTTTAAAGGACCTAGACCCTTGAAGACAAAGGTAGATTGCCAGATGGAAGAAACTGAGACCACACTATATGCTTTCTACATAACTTTCTACAAAACTTGTAGATAGCATATACAAAGATGCAAATAGATTAGAAATAAATAAGCAAGAGAATTGCTGAGTGTGTACATCACTATCAGACACATCATACTGAAGGATATGACCAGAGGCAAATTTGGATATTCCATGAAGACAGGCTCTCTATTGGGCCTTAAAACAAGTCTCAAGAAACGTATAGGGGCTGAAATCATACAGAGCAGGTTTCCTGACTGTGACAGCATTAAATGATAAGTGAATAACATAAACATGGCATACAAGTCCCATATTACTTGTAAATTAAACAGGAAAATTTTTAATAACCCGTAGGCCAAAGAAGACATCACAAAATAAGTTAGAAAATATTGTTAATTGAATGGAAATGAAAGCACAGCATAACAAAATTTGAGGGATGCAGATAAAGCAGTGCTTAGAGGAAAATTTATTGCATTGAATGCCTATATTATAAAAGAACAAGGGTCTCAAATCAATAATGTATGGTTCCAAAATATAATAAAGAAGAAGAGCAAGTCACATAGAAATGGGACGAGGCCCATTAAAAAGAATATAGATAGAGGGGCGCCTGGGTGGCTCAGTGGGTTAAAGCCTCTGCCTTCGGCTCAGGTCATGATCCCAGGATCCAGGGATCGAGCCCCGCATCGGGCTCTCTGCTCAGCAGGGAGCCTGCTTCCTCCTCTCTCTCTCTCTCTCTCTCTCTCTGCCTATTTGTGATCTCTGTCTGTCAAAATAAAAAAAAAAAAGAATATAGATAGATAGATGACAGTTCGATAGCTAGATAGAGATCACCAGAAACAGTCCCTAAAGAAATAGATGCATCAAAATTACTAGATGGAGACTAACACAACACAATAAAAAAAGAATTCTAAACAAAAAAATAAAATAAAATAAGATAAAATAAAAGAACTCTTTTAAATATGTTCAAAGACCTAAAGGAAAACACAAAGGACCAAAGGAAATCATGAAGATGATATACGAAAGAAAGGCTCATAGCAACAAAGACAAATTACAGTGCCGAACAAAATTCTAGAACTGGAAAATACAGTGACTGAAATGGAAAATTCACTAGAGGGTTTCAGCAGCAGACTTGAGCAGGCAGAAGAAACAATCAATGAACTTAAACAGAGATGATTTGAAATTATTGAGTCTGAGGAGCAAAAGGAGAAAAGGATGAATCAAAATGAAGAAAGACGAAGAGGCTTCTAGGATTCCCTCAGGTGAAAGAATATATGCATTACAGGAGTCCCAGAAGGGTAAGGGAGCATGCAGAGAGATTATTCAAAGAGATAATGGCTGAAAGCTTACCAAATTTGAAGAAAGGCATAACTATTCAAGTCCAAGAAACCAAAGGATCCAAGCAAGATAAACATAAAGACATCCACCCCAAGATACATTGTAATCAACCTGTCAAAACCCAAGGACAAAGAGAGAAGAATCTTCAAAAGAGCAAGAGACGAAGTGATTCATTATGTATAAGGGATCCCCTAAGAAGACTATTAGCAAATTTCTCAGCAGAACTGTTGAAGTCCAGAAGGCAGTGAGATGATACATTTAAGTGCTGAAAGAAAAATATGGACTCTGAAAAACAATCTGAAGGGTTTGAAGTGGCGGGGGTGTGGGAGGTTGGGGTACCAGGTGGTGGGTATTATAGAGGGCACGGATTGCATGGAGCACTGGATGTGGCGAAAAAATAATGAATACTGTTTTTCTGAAAATAAATAAATCAATTTAATTTAAAAAATGACTATCAGACACATTATCCTGAAAAAAATAAATAAAAAAATAAATAAAATAGTAAAAAAATAAAATAAAAAAAAATAAAATGCTGCTAGTAACCTCAAAAAAAAAAAATACTGTCAACCAAGAACAGTATTTCCAGGAACACTGTCCTTCAAAATGACAGAGAAATAAAGACATTCTGAAAGAAAGAAAAGCTGATGGAGTTCATTACTACTAGGCTTGCCATCCAAAATACGTTAAATGGAGTCCTTCAACTTGAAACTAAAGGACTCTAGACAGTAATTTGAAGCCATACAATACTAATAGATTCTCCGGTAAACCAGAAAAACGGGTGTTATTGTAATGTGCATTTTTAACTCTATTTTTGCTTTTATAGAATATGAAGGAGAAATGCATAAAAATAATAATAAGCCCACGTTAAGGGGCACACAGCATATAAATATAAACGTTGTGAGATCAATAATATAAAAAGGGAGGCAAAACTGTAAAGGACTAGAGTTTTTGTATGCAATTGAAGTTAAGTTGGGATCAGTTTAAGATAGATTGTCATACTTTTTAGTAGGGCGTTATATGCAATCGCCATGGTGGCCACAAAGAAAAATATCTATTGAGTACACACACAGAAAGACAAGAAGGGAATCTAAATGTGAAACTACAAAAAGCAACTAAACATAAGGAAGAAAGGAATGGAGGAAATGAGGGACAAACAAACGACAAGGAATACAGAAAACAAAAAAATAGAATGAAAAAGTAAGTATTTCCCTACCAGCAATTACTTTAAATGTATCAAATGCTTTAAACTCTCCAATTAAAAGACACAGATTGGCAGAATGGATTTTTTAAAATAATTGATCCGTCTATATGTGCTCTACTACAAACTCACTTGAGATCTAAGGGCACACAGAAGATTAAAGTGGAAAGATGGGAAAAGATTTTCCCCTGCAAAACTAACAACAACAACGACAAAAATGACAACAAAAGAGCTGGAGTGGTGAAACTAGTATCACACAAAATAGAATTTAAGAAAAAAATACTGTCAAAAGAGACAGTGAAGGTCATTATATAATATAAAAGGGGTCGATGAACTGGAAATATATAATAATTATAAACATATTTGCACCAAATATCAGAAATCCATGGACAGAATTGAAGGGAGACATGGTCAGCTCTACAGTGATACAGGGAGACTTCAATACTCACTTTCAATAATGGGTAGAACTACCACACAGAAGATTGAAAAGGAAATACAGCACTTGAACAACCCTGTGGAACAACTGTATCTAACAGACATACAGAGCACTGCACTCAAAAAAAAAAATTACACATTTCTCCCTAGTGTACCTGGAACATTCTCCAGGATAAACCATAAGTTAGTCAACAAAACAAGTCTGAATAAATTTGAAGAGATGGAAATCATGCAAAGTATTTTTTCCCCAATCACAACAGGGTGAAACTAAACTTAGTAGCAGAAGAAAAACAAATACATGGAAACTGAATTGGAGATTGAGATTATTTCATAAAGAAAAACTTCATTCTTAAATGGGTTCACTGGTGAGCAGTACCTCACATTTAAAAGAAAAAAAAATACTAACAGTCCCACAGAACTTTTCCAGAATATCCAGGAAGAACACTTACCAATTCTTTTTATGAGGGCAGCATTACTTTTACACAAAAGAGAGAGAGAGAGAGAGAGAGAGATAATTACATTACAAGGGAAAGAAAGCACAATAGACCAATATACCCGATGAACATAGATTTAAAACTCACTTATGAAATTTTAGAAATTTAAATCCAATGATGTATGAAAAGTATGATCCATGACCAGGCAGACTGTATCCTAGGAATACAAGGTTATTTTAACATTTAAAAAAAATACATCACTGTATTTTGCCATACCAAGGGAATGATAGAAAAGCAGTGATTATTGTAAGGGCCTACTTAATCAGAGGGAGCCATTTTGTTGTTTATGCAGTAAACTTAGATTGACCCTATGCAGTAAACTTAGATTGACCCTGCCCCTCCCAGAGGAGCTTACTTGCAAAGCCCAGATACAAGGGCGGGTCAGGCCAGGTAGAGACATCCAATCAGTGGGGCACGCATATATCTACTAGGGTGAATTGTAATTCAATTGACCGCCTGTGTGTGACCTAACATGACTGTGCAGTTTTCTCTGTGTATTGCAATCTCATTGGCCACCTGTGTATAGCCCAGCTAAACTACCTCTATAAAAGTTAGTCTGTGAGGCTGGGAGGGGTCGCTTCTTTGCAAGAGACAGCCTTGATCGGTCAATTTGATTCCCGATGCTTGGCGCGAAATAAAGCTTTGCTTGACCTTCGCTTTGTATCAGTCTCGCTCCTTTGATTACGGACTCTAACATGATTATCACAATATATGACAGAAGAGTTATTTGATAATATAAAACATCCATTCATGATTTAAAAAAAAAAAAACCATCTTGTATCTTAAGAGCATAAGGGAACATCCTCAACCTGAGAAAGTAATTCTACCAAAAAGCTGCTGCTGGCATCATACTTATGGTATGATACTTACGGTATCTTATCATAAGTACTTATCATACTTATGGTATTTATGGTGAAAGACGGAATGCTTCTCCTATAAGATTAGGAATATGGCAGAATGTCCACTCTTTTTGTGTCTATTTGATGTGATATTTGAGGTCCTAGTTGATGAGATAAGGCAAGAAAAGGAAATAAAAGGCATACAGATAGAAAAGGAAGAAGTAAAAAACTGTATTTTCACAAAGCATGGTCGTCTACAAAGAAAATAGTAATCTCAGGGAAAAAAAGACAACAGAAACCAAAAATCATCTCCCAGATCTAATAAACAATTTAATAACGTCACGGGACAGAAAGTCAATATAAAGAAAAGTGTTTTTTATTTCAATATGCTAGGAACAAATATCTAGAGATGGAGATGCTCTTATATGTCACTTACAATAACAGTAAACTAATTGGAATACCTACTGAGAATTTTAATGTAATCTGTGCAAGACTTGTACACAGACACCTATAAAATATTGCTGAAAGAAATTAAAGAAGACCTAAATAAATGGAGATATGCTATGTTCATGGGTCAGAAGACTCAAAAATTTTAAGATGCCAAATCTCTAGTAATTCTTCCAGGGATTCACCAGAATCATAATTACAATGAAAAACTGTTTCTAAAACTTATACAGAAATGCAAAGGATGTAAAATAGCCAAGGCCATTTGGAAAAAAAATGAAGATGGAGGACTTGCACTACCAAATTCCCTGACTTAATATAAAGGCATGGTAATCAAGACAGTGTGGTATTACTGTAAAAATAGACATACAGATCAAAGGATAAAATAGAAATCCCAGGTAGACTTAGACATGTATGGAAGTGGATTTGTGACAAAGGTTCTAAGGTAATTTAGTTAACTAATAATTAACTAGTGGTGCTGGGAAAGGTGTAGCTCCACAATGGGAAAAGAAAGCACAAAGAAACTTCAATACCTCATGCTGTATGCAGAAATGAACTCAAAATAAACCACAGATCTAAGTGCAGATTGTAAAATTGAAAATCTACAAGAAAACGTATGAGAAAACTGTTGTGTTGTGAAGTTAGGCAAAGATATTTAGGTAGAACATTCATTCAAAAGGTATGAATCACAAAGGAAAAATAATCAATGGACCATTGTCAAAATTACACACACATACACTTCTGCTTCTCTAAAACCAGGGTTTGATATCTCTGTGTGGCACCATTTTCTACTCCTGTACCAGAACCTCACGACTGACCTTGACTTCTACTTAATCCCCAGAACAGGGTCTACTTACTTTTCGGTTACAAAAACTCACTTTATTGCCCTGGGATTCTGCTTGCAAAGCACTCCCCTTTCTCTATGTCCTTGTCAACTTCTTTCCTCACTCATTTCAGGCGTGCCTCCTCTGGGAAATCTCCAAGACTCTCATCTCTCTCCCGAGGCTGGGAGGCTGTCTGTCTTCAGTCCTCCCATAGCCATGTAAACTTCTTTCTGTTGCTCTCCACTGTAACCATCCTTCTCTTGGCTTCTCTCCCACAGAGTGGCTTGCAGCCCCAGCCAAGCCTCATTCATTCCTAGAACCCTAGGCCATGGCCCATTGATAGGTTCCCAGAGAAGATTAGCCCTGCATCCTCACAGTTATATAAGAGAGGTTTTCTTAAACAACACTGTTACTTCAAAAACCAAATAAAAGATTCTGAGGCCACCTACTTCCTCTTTTCCTTCCAGGTCCTGTTTGCAAGGGAGCTCCTTTGAAGTCAGTGGTCCAGTTTGCAAGGGAGTTCCTTTGAAGTCAGTGGCCCAGACCCTCATGGCTCTTAAGTGGTGAAAAGGGGGCATAAGTAGACAGCTTCACTTGAAACCCAAATGTCAAAGATGAAATTTCATATAGCAGAACGAGGCAACAATGAGCTCTTACCTCACTTGTTTTGCTCTCAACCTAGCCCCACCCAGGCCCTTCCCCTCTGTCCCTTACATTTTCCAATCACCCACTAGGACCCAAAACACCCATCCCTCTACCCACCAGATGCTGACTCATAGACGTGGCATCTCACACAACCCTCTGAGAAGAAAAGCTCTGCTGTTGATTGGGACTATGGATGCCATCACCTAGCTCACCCTCCTTGCTTTGATAATTCATTGGACCCATACACCTCCCCAGGGCTTTGATGTACATAATCCTGTGAACCTAAATGTGGGGAGGGCCCACGTGAACCCCCCTGTCTATGGCAACCCCACCAAATGCCACCCAAAACTCACCATCTGCCTGAACACCTCTGCCCTTTTTGGTCAGCAAGCAAAACCCTGGCTTGAGCCTGTTGGGAGGTCCAGAGAAAATAAGAGCGAGAAAGAAAGAAAAGGACAGGAGGGGTGGGAGTAGAAGACACGGGAACAAGGGGGATGCCACATACCAGAAATGTATCCACTCCTTGAGCACAGTGCACTCAGCTGTAGGAGGGAGGAAAGACAGGGCGGGGCCAGAGGGGCTCGAGGGGTGTGGAGGGACCAGGCCCTTAACCTCTTTGCGCCAAGCAGAGTGAGGAGCTCTGCGGGTCCCTTCAAGGAAGTCCTGTCCGTCACTACTGGCACATCACACTCTCCTGGAAGCATGATCTTCACTCCCTTCCTTCCACCTCCTGACCTAATGAGTCTGCTTTCCCTGTTATCATGGGGTGTCAGCTCCCAGGGGCTGGGGTTTGCACTATAGTGGTCCCTACTCTATCCCCAGCACCTGGAATAGGGCCAGGGATGCACATAATGCTTGTTGAGTGAGTTAAGGAGTGTCAGGGAAGGAAAGGACCACGTGGGATGAGGCTATTTACTCTTTGTGTTTCTTTATTTGTTGTTTGTTTTCCAGAACGTGAAAGACACCGAGGAACTGGTTTTTCTGTCTGACACCACAGAGAACCCATCCAGTGCAATGGCCCAGGCTCACCCAGAGAGCCTGCTGGTCCCCAAGGGGCTTGGAGGAGCTGGCTCCAGAGGGCCCTGGCATGTTTCACCAGGTCCTTCAGGTAAGAGCTCAGAGCCAGCCTCTGCCTCTCTCGCTGCCCACAGCCAAGCCAGCACACCTCTGCTTCCTACCTGACCCAGAACACCCCCAGGCCAGGCCTGACTTCCCCAGAGTTCCCAAGGTTACAGCTGTCACTCTGCTTTGCCTTTGTAGGGGAGGATACCAGACACTCGAAAACCGAGATCATGGGACCCACGGAGACAGACCCATGAATGGTGGTTGATCCCACTCTGCTGCCGCATTCCCCCCTGCTTTCCTCAGTTTCTCAGTCACTGGACCTGAAATAAAGGCCGGCACGCCTGACTCTTTCTGCTTCAACTTTTCAACAGTGTAACTTGCAACACTGACACCAGCCTCAGGTGAACTGGGGGTTGTCAGTTGTGGTGGTGGGGGGGAAGGTGGCAGAGGGAGGGAGTTAGCATCTTACTTAGCTCTGTAGGCTGTGCACCTGCCTTCTTGGGGCAGTGCCACTGGTTCCTCAGCCACGGTTGTAATGGACTTTAGCCCAAGAAGAGTGAATGTTTCACAGCAGACTGCTCTGACCCTAAGTGGGCGGGGAGGGGGATAACTGCAGGAATGACCCTACACCACACACAGTCTTCATATCCGGGAATAACTGGACAGTGCTTATATGGAGGGGAGAGGGAGGGGCACATGCAAAGAGAATCTCTGGGGCCTAAGAAAACCTCTTAGACCCATATAGGTATAGTCCGCTCCCAAGCACCCGACTCAGGCACAAGACTGAGCCTCTTCAACAGGCGACCTCCTCTCTAACTACGGATTGCTCATTTTCATAGTGGGGTTCTCTTTCCCCTTTCCTGAGGTGGCCTTGATGTGTACTGCCTCATAATATCAGCACAGGAAGTCTATCAGAGTGGTTGGAGCATGTATGTCCCCCCCACCCGGCAACATGTAGAAGCCCCACTAGATATTGCAACACCTAGAATCACCGGGCCAATGGCAAAAATACAGGATGTGTCCTTTAATATCAAAGAGCCTAACTAGCACACAGAAACACCAAAATATTTGTCCCCCCTAACTCATGTGGTCCCCTATACAAAACCAGGAGAGGAAAAAGTACTTGTACAGGGGCTTGCTGTGTGAATTCATTACCTTTAGTTGTTGTGGAGGTCCAATGCCTTTAATGAAGACTCCCTAGTGAAGCTCAGGTGAGGTAGGGTTCGGGTACAAAACCACATTTGGGAGTCTCAGAGCCCTTTCATGGCCCCTTTCCTATATCCCTGAAGTGCAGCCAAGGTGGGACCCATAGGTACAGAACAGAGGAAGCTGTTAACTTAGTGCAACAGGTTTGCTTTAGGTCTGCTGTCTCAGCAGCCATTCCTGATGGCCTAGGAACCACCTCTCTTCCCACAATGCCTCTGTTGTCCTAACTCAGTGGACCCCGACTCAGTGGGAATGCTCAGCTCCATATCACTGCTTCTTCAAAAGGCATTGAGATCTCACATCCTGGGTCTCAGCCCTGTCCAAAAGAAGAGAGGAGCTCCAACTCTTAGGGGCTGCAGAGACTGCTGGGCATCTGCTCCCTCGCAGCTGCTGTCACATCAAGTCACCAGACACGACTGGGGGTGTCAGGGAGAGTCTGGGCATGCACATGCACGTGCACCTCCCTGTGCGTGCGTGCGTGTGTGTGTGTGTGTGTGTGTGTGTTTAGGATATGAACATTTGTGGAAACAAGAAATGATACGGTAAAATCTGATAGATAACCATCTGATAGATAAAATCTGATGGATAAACACAACTCAGCAGCCACACTCGAAACCCAAGCAGCAGAGATGGGAATTAATAAAGCAGGGCTTGGCAACAAGGAGCCCTTATCTAGGGATTCTCCAAACCGAGAATTTTATTTTCCAAGCCCTCTCCCCCGCCAGGCCCAGAGCCACCTGCCCACTACCCACCAGATGCTGACTGACTACCCAGACACAACCCTACACATCATCTCTCGAAAAGAGTGCCTCTGCTTTTGATTTGGCCTCAGACTGCCATCACCCACTTCAGCCCCTCTTAGCTTAGATACACCACGTGGCCTTCCCTGCCTCCCACTTTGTACAGGCCTTTGGGTTCCACAGCCTTGCAGCAAAAGATACTTTCCTCTGCCAACCCCACACTCACAGGATATTCCTCCTTATGCCTCCCCATTAACATCCCTGTTCTCCCTCCTGGGAGAACCGTGATCTCTCTGGCTGACCTTGAGCAAGTCCTCCCCCCTTCTGTGAGCTCAGCACTTTTAGACGTGATTGCCTGCATTTTCAGTAAGTCATCTTCTCCCAGCAGTGCTGATCCTTAAGCCTTCCGGTTCTTCTCTAGCTGTGCAGGACTCAGAATCAGCCAAAAAACACCCCCAAATATGCCCTCCCTTATTGTCCACCATGACTAGGATTGAGTGAAATTGTACACTCTCAGAGGGGTCCCGTAACCCCATGAACAGTCGGAGCACACAAAGGCAATTGCATGGTGGAGGGGGACAGAGAGGTCAGCAGTAGGGAAAGGTGTGGGTCATCAGTTTTCCATCTTTGTTTCTAAAATGTGACTGAACCCAAGTTCTGAGCTCTCCTCCTTTGCTTAGATCCCTACCCCGACCCTTAACTACATCCACTCACGAACCCTGAACCCGAGGGGATGGCTCCGTTGGTGAGGAAAGTGGACAGTTCCTCCGGAGGAGGCATGGGATCAGCAGGATCTCCTGGCTCTTATGGTGAACAAGATGACCATTGGCGTGTACAAGCAAGCAAGAGATTACGCATGTTTTGTTTTTGTTTTTGTTTTACCTCATCTACCCTCATTCTGTCTGGTCCTATGTCCCAGTGAATCCTGAGCAGCCTTAGGAAGGGGGCAACATGTGTCCTCTGCTCCGCCAAACATTGTATAGCCTACTGTGTTATAGGGGTTTCACGTGACTCTGTTTTATTCTCCACTCATCCAAAACAAGGAGGGTGGTATGAACTCTGTTGTGAGGTCACATCAGCAGCATGGGATCCAGAGCCAGGATCTGGTCCCTGGTCGATCCACAACAAGGGCCCTTCCATTACAGCAGTGCAGCCCAAGCACCACTGTTCCCGGCTAGGAGCCATGAGCCCCAGCTCATTGTCTTAAAGATGGGGATTCTGTGGGCAGAAGACATGAGCAGACATTTCTCCAATGAAGACATACAAATGGCTACAAGACACATGAAAAAAAAATGTTCATCATCTCTAGCCATCAGGGACATTCAACACAAAACCACATTGAGATATCACCTTACACCAGTTAGAATGCCCAAAATTCGCAAGACAGTAAATAATGTGTGTTGGAGAGGATGTGGAGAAAGGGGAACCCTCTTACACTCTTAGTGGGAATGCAAGTTGGTACAGCCACTTTGGAAAACAGTGTGGAGATTCCTGAAGAAATTAAAAATAGAGCTTCCCTATGACCCTGCAATTGCACTACTGGGTATTTACCCCAAGGATACAGATGTAGTGAAAAGAAGGGCCATCTCTACCCCAATGTTCATAGCAGCAATGGCCACGGTCGCCAAACTGTGGAAAGAACCAAGATGCCCTTCAACGGATGAATGGATAAGGATGATGTGGTCCATATACACTATGGAGTATTATGCCTCCATCAGAAAGGATGAATACCCAACTTTTGTAGCAACATGGACGGGACTGGAAGAGATTACGCTGAGTGAAATAAGTCAAGCAGACAGAGTCAATTATCATATGGTTTCACTTATTTGTGGAGCATAACAAATAACATGGAGGACATGGGGAGTTAGAGAGGAGAAGGGAGTTGGGGGAAATTGGAAGGGTTGGTGAATCATGAGAGACTATGGACTCTGAAAAACAATCTGAGGGGTTTGAAGGGGCGGGGGGTGGGAGGCTGGGTGCGCCTGGTGGTGGATATTATGGAGGGCACGTATTGCATGGAACACTGGGTGTGGTACATAAACAATGAATTCGGGTACACTGAAAATAAATTAAAAAAAAAAAAAAAAGATGGGGATTCTGTACTTGCAGTCCTACACCCAACAGAACTAAAACAGTAAGGGGGTCAGTGTTCCTTTAAAAAAAAAAAAAGATTTGATTTATTCATTTATTTGAGAGAGAGAGTTGGTGGGGGGGGGAGAGAGAAAGAGGAAGGGCATGGGGAGGAACAGAAGGAGAAGCAGGTTCTCCACCGAGCAGGCAGCCCGACACAGGGCTCGATCCCAGGACCCTGGGACCATGGCCTGAGCTGAAGAAAGATGCTTAGCTGACTGAGCCACCCTGGTGCCCCGGTGGCGGAGGAGGGAGTTCAGAGTTCCTGGGTGGTAAAGTCACCTAGAGACAGTTGCCACCACTCACTGGCCAATCTCATCCCATACAACACTCCACTGGGGAATTATTCCTGCTAATAAAATGATGGTGGGAACCCAATGAGAGAAAGAACTACATCTGCTGTATGCTTCACCTATTGCTCCCTATGGTCCCCCGAGGCAATTCTACAGACCTCCAGGGAGCTCCCTAGCATGGTGTGAAAACCACTGGTCTCGTGCAAAAGATGGAGTCGAATGGTGGGCCTTTCAAGCACAAAATAATGAGAGAGCGAATGTCACAGGGGTCCCCATCAAATCAAACTAATCTTCTGTTTTCTTACTGTTTGGGGGAATGCTACATCTCACTGGGACTTCCAGCGTGGGGCCCTCAGCTTCCCAGGGTGGGCAGCTCAACCTTTTAGCCTTCTCAAGGGAGAACACACTCCCAAGGACCAGTCCCACTCTGGAGGGACCATCCTCCCTTCACCAGTTATAAAGAGGGGCTTCATTACTGGTGACTGTGACTCCAGTGTAAGGATATGTACTGAGATCTCGCCAGTGGGGGAGGGTGGGCAACATGGAGTTTGTTTGTATCCATGACCCTCTCAGCCAATTTTGTTCATCACTGTCCATCTTCAGACACTCCTAGTGTCAGTCACAGACGCAAGGCAGGCGGACAGAGAAATTGCACTCACAGAATGCCCTCTCACTTGTGGGTTTTAAAATGTGTGCTAAAATAGTAGTGGGAGAGGGGGTGAAGGGAAAGGGCATGCTTTGAGAGACGTTTCACATAGGATAGGTAGGATGGCACTGTTTTAGTTTGGAGGTGGGCCCGGGTGGGGAAGGGCAAAGAGGAGCCAAGGATGACACTCGGGCTTCCAGCTTGAGTGACCTGTGGTCTGGGGTTGCCATTCATCAAGATACAGATCACAGGTGGAGAAGCAGGATTCAGAGGGAGGCAGAAGACATCAGGTCCTGACTTGGACTCTGCTAAAATCCATAGAGCGGATGGGCTGACGACCCGCTACCTTATATATACTTTTAATGACAAAGGAAACCAACAGAATTCTATCCCACTTTTTTTTTTTTACATACATGATCACGCACATAATGAGAGTGTTATGTTTTGTTGTATGGTGTGAAGGTGGGGCTGGATATTGGTGGCTCTTAGTCATTTGGGGAAATGCTAGTATGAAACTTTGATGTGAACGGAAGAGGCTGCCTTAGGCCCTGACTGGCTACCCAAGAGCTGACAGAACCCTATGTATTCCAGGGGCACCCATAAACCATTTGTGGCACACACCATGGGGGATGGATTACGAAGGTTCGACCTTGGATTACTTGCTCATCAATGTCCTCTGGGGGTGATGAGGGGAAGGTGAAGTATCTCTTCACAGAGGCAGGAGCGAGACCTAGAAACCATAATCCTTATGCTCTCTACTTGCCATGAGAACTAAATGAGATAAAACCTGTAGAGGAGGGCCAGGCAAAACCTGGCCCCCAGTAACAGTGACTGGCCATATTTCCCTACAGGACAGAAACCATGATTTTCAGGGGGTGGCGTTTGTAACACTGCCAGGCATACGATCAGCAGTGGGCATTTAATAATGAACAGTGACAACAGTTACCATTTATCTCATATGGACTAGAAACAGTTCTGTTGTGTCTTTTTTTCCCCTGCAGTTAACTGAATGGTCAACTTGGACTTGTATCATGCTCCATGCTTCTTAATATCTCCCAGTGCTCTTAGATTTACTTCATTAAACTCCACAGCATTCTTGAGGGGTTGAAGACTGATGTTGTTATCCTTTTGTGGGGGGAGGGGGACGAGTACAGGGACTCATAGGAACAATAGTGTCTGCCTCAGGGCAGGGCTATGAGGATTAAATGGGATGCCCCTTCCACAGAGCAGCAGGTGTTGAACCGGGCCCAGAGCCAACACTCAGCAGTTTCCTTGAGGTCAGGCCGTTCAGTGTAGGCTTTGGATCTGATCTGTCCTCCAGACCTGGGCCAGCAGCCATTTGCATGAATATCACAAAGACACTAGCAATAGCTGAGAGCTCTTGCTATGAGGAGGATTACGGGCTGACGAAATGACTGCTGGATGAATACCACATCTTCTTTTTCAATCAAGCTGGGGTCCAAGAATCCCCCTTCACTCCAACTCAAGAAGTGAAGGTCGGAACTGTTACTTTGATGTTAGAGAAGTGGCCAAGAGAGACTCCATTACTTGGCCAACGTCACAGTCAGTGAGGGGTCTGGATCTGCCCTTTAGATCTCCTGACCCTCATTGGAGTGTTCTTCTGTCCAGCAGGCCCCATGTCATGTCCCATTCTTCTGCAACACCTTGTTGTGGGGGTCTAAAGTAGGCTCACTCTTTTGCAGGTAAAAGGGGGATAGTTTTGCTCTGTACTTTATTCCCTCTCTGCTTGGGAGGAGGCAGGGGTGAAGAGGGGCCTTAGTGTTTGCTGACAGCCTGCCACGGGCCCGACTCATTACTTAGTTTCCAATTCTTGCACACACAAAGTTAGGATCTCAGATTAGCATCTGGGGGCAAATCATTGTACCTTCTCAAAGTCCTGCTTTCCCAGTTTAAAAAATTGGGGCAAGTATTACCAATTTCGCATGGTTGTGGTGAAGACTAAATAAAGCAGCCAGTATGTACACCCCCAGATGAAAAGGAGCCATATGAGAAGACACAAGAAGTGCAAAGAGAAGTGGGGGCCTGGGAGCAAACATGTTCTTCAATTAGGACAGACCAAGAATCATATTTATGACGCGCAGAGAACTCTGATGAAACAATTCAAGAAACACACACCCACAAACAACAATAGGAAAGTTAGCAACAAATTGAACAGGCCACGTACAGCATTGCAAATGGCCAATACCAAAGGAATGGGAGCTCAACAGCACAGGCAGTAACGGAGACAAAATAGCAAAATGAGTTTACATTTTTCAAACTGCAAATTGAAAAACATTTTTAAAAATTCATGATGCCAAATGGGTATCACACACTGATGTTTTGTGGTTCTTTGGATTCTTTGGAGATTCTTTGGAGAGTCACTCTAGCACAGAATAACCAACTGTAATATATTTACCCTTCAGTCCATCACCAAAGTCTCCTTCTTCCTGCTGCCACAGACCAAAACCAGAAGCAGCGTGGGACAACTGATGCTTCCTAGCACAGGGCCCTGGGGGTGTGGATGTCATGGCCTTTAGACCCATTCCAGTGTTCTAGTAAGCCATTTTTTGAGCCCCGGACACTCCCCTTGAGCATCCTCAAGGTCAGGACCTTGGGAGGGATTCCCAGAGCCGAGCCTGAGCCTTGATGGAGCAGCCTGACACTCAAAGAATTACAGACAAAGGTCTTGGGGTTCTCTTTGAGACACAGGTTTCTAGATCTGTGCTTCCTTCAATTGTCCTACCCTGGCTTTCACTAACACATGGAGGAGAAACCTGGAGTGTGACTATGCATCGCTAGTAAAGCTAGGGCTCTGCTCATTGCGAATCGGGGGGCGGGGGGGGGGCGTCCTCAGAAATTTGGCAGAGCCTTCCTATCTACAAACTGAGTTTTTGCATATGAGGAGGGGGCTGGTGAGGGGAAAGGGCAACTGACAGTGACCTGGGTTTGAATTTCATTAGAGCTCAAAATAATGCACAAACCAGACTTCCCTTAAGTCTTTGGGCTTATATACTCATAAAAAGAGTAATGTAAAAGTTGGGAGCCATCACTTCCGATTAGTCCCCTAACCATCTATGTTCTATGTTAATGTAGAGTGGGGAAGCTGGAATCCTGATTAGAGTGTGTTTAAGTGAGAGTGAGGGAGGGGAAAGGGAAACAATGATATTAGTCAATGAGGCATCTCAGTACTTGAAGGAGTGGCAGAGAAATGCCTGAACACAGTGTACCTATCTGCAGGATGGGATGATGGAAATCCGGGCCAGGGAGGCGGGGTGGAGTTTCAAGGAGGGGACAGGCCCTTAACACCTCTACAGCCAGTAGCATGAAGAGTTCTGCTGGCCTCGGACAATAACTCCTTTCACACACGCCGTGCACATTGCACTCTCAGAAAACATGAACTTCCCTGGCAGTCTGTGGCTGCTGCTGCTGCTGCTGCTGCTGCTGGGTCCTGACCTGGTGAGTCTGATTTCCCTCCAGCATCAAGGCTAGATCATCAGCCCCAGGAGGGCTGGGATCTAGGTCTCTAGAGAGTTCACTGTTGTATCCCCAGTGCCGAAAACTGAGCCTTGTGTGCACATAGTGGGTAGGCCCTCAGCAAATACTTGATGAAAGAAGGAATGTCAGTCCTGGGCAGAATGATTTTTCTCTATTTTCCAGAACAGGACTGACTCGGCTGAAGACACTGTGCCCTTCATGTATTTTTGTCAGCATTGTGCAGAACGCATTCAAAGGCACAGCCTGGCCCGGGGAGCCTGCCGGTCCCCAAGGGTCTTGGAAGAACTGGCGCCAGAGAGCCCTGGCATGTTTCACCAGGTCCTTCGGGTGAGAGCTCGGAGCCAGCCTCTGCCTCTCTCACTGCTCACAGCCAAGCCAGCACACCTCCCCTTCCTGCGCAAGCCAGAGGGCCCCCAGGCCAGGCCTGACTTCCCCGAGGGCTCCCAAGGGCCCAGTTGTCACTCCACTTTGCCCTTATAGGGGAGAATACTGGAAACTCGGAAACTGAGACCACAGGACCTGCACACACCTACGAAGAGTAATCCAGCTCCCCCTCTGCTGCCACATGCCCCTATTTTCCCCATTCCTCAGTCACTAGGCTTAAAATAAATGGGGCGCACTCGATTCCTTTGGCTTCATGATAGTTATTGTCCTTTTACACACCAGCAGCTGCCTCCTGTGGTTTATGGTTTGCCGGTTTCGGTGGGGGCACTGGGGGAGGGTGGTGTTGGGGAGAGGGAGTTACCCCATTACTTAGGCATATGAATCGGTACTCCTGTGCCTTGGAACAGTACTGCTTATTTCTCAGCTGCTGTTGGGATAGGACTGTGGTGACAGAGAGTAATCGTTCCACTGGTTCCAAACATTTCAAAAAGGATGGCTGTTGGACCATGATTGACCACAGTCATAGGGGCGGCGGACGAGACTAGTGAGTGGAGGGACAGGGAGGTTGGGGTCAGAAGGAGAGGAGCTGTTGCAGAACCCAAGGCAAAATTTTAGAGGTGTGAGCACCACTAAGTTCTAATCTGACCACAATGACTCTCACCGCACCTTTGGAAAGAGTTCCTCACAGCACAGGGCCTCATTCGTCCGTTGCCTCAGGTCAGTTATCTCCTATTGTGACACCATGTCTCTTTGTAAGCTGCTCTTAGTAGTATTGCAGTGAAGTATCAGCAGGGGAAGAGCTGGGTCTGGGGAGTACTTCCAGGAACTGGGAAATGTCTGAGATTTTCTGGGATCGTTCTGCTCCTGGCTAAGGCTCTACTAAGGGAGTCCCACCCCCTGTAGTCCATACCCCCATGGCCTAATGGAACCACTTGGTGCCTGGGAAGCTCCTGAGCCCACCGGCCTCTCGACTTCCTGCATTTGGCTCCAAGTCACACTGAGGAAATGTGGGGTGCAGGGGATCTGAGACTCCATTCTGCTCTTGTATTTTCCACTTTTAGAGTACTTTCTCCTATAATGTTCCAAACTTGCAGAAGAACAGAGAGAACAATACAGCAGTCACCACCCATACCTAACACCACTTTGCCATACGTGCTTCAGCTCCCTCTCCACCTTTGAGTTAAATATCATGGACACATGTAAATTATCCCCAGCCCATGCTCACTCATCTCCTCCCTAAATTAGGTCCCCTCCCCGGTGTCTGAATAATCCTACGTAGGCCTTCATGCAGCTTCGGAGCAGTTCCCCCTCCTGCATGGTTGGCCCCCACATCACCTTAGAAATGGCCCCCTGATGCCTCCCAGTGAACATGGGGGATTCTACACCCCTGAATCCCAACCCAGAGGGCAAAAGCAAGAGCACCACCACAGCTTTTACAGATAACCCAGAACCCAGCCCTCTCCCACCCATAAACTTGTTCTGTTGAGGTGGGCCCCGTCGCACTGTGGCAGCTGAGCTCTTCATCTGTTTTATTCAGAGAGGCCAGGAACACCACCCTGGGTCCTGGCCATGCTCAAGTGTTCCATCCACACAGGTAGATGGTCTTTTGCCTGCTGCTCTCTGCACCCCATGGGCTCAGTGACCATCCCAATGGTGGCGATGGGGAAGAAGGCAGGACCAGGCAGACCCGAGTCCTGATGAGACCCATCCAGTGGGCCTACCAGAAGCTGGCTGGGATAACCAGGCCATACAGCACTGTTCAAGGTGACCCACCAACCATTAGCTCCATCAAGGCACCTGATACCTGCAAGGGCTCACTCTACTGAAACAGGGACAGAGGGTTTGTATGGTAGGTTGCGTTCTAAAAGGGCTTCTACAGATCCCTACATCCTGGCACTCATTCCCTGGTACAATCCCTTCCCTTTGAGTGTGGGCTGGACCTAGTAACTTGCTTCTAACCAACAGAATTTGGCAAAGTGATGGCATGCCATTTCTGAATTTAGGCTAGGCCAAGTCTGTGACTTTCATCTTGCTGGAATTCATTCTCTCTCTCCCTGGCTCTTCTTGTGTTCTTGTTCTGATGGAGAGAGCCACATGGCAAGGAGCTGATGGCAGTCTCTGGCCAACAGCCTGAGAGGAACTGAGGCCCTCAGACCAACAGCCCACGAGGAACTGCATCCTGCCAGGAGCCACATGAGTGAGCTTGGAATTGGATCTTCCCCCAGTCAAGTCTTTCGAGGAGACCACCATCCCTGGACTGGCAGAGGCTTGATCGCATCCTTGTGAGAGATGGGAAGTAGAGGATCCCGCTAAGTCATATACCCATGGTGGTTCCTGATCCACAAGCCCCTGAGATAGTAACCATGTATCATTTTAAGGCACCATGTTTGGGGGTAATTTGTTATGCAGTGGTGAACAGTAATGAAGGTAGCAGCAATCTCTGGAGGCTAGGGGCAAGAGACAGAAGCCTGACTCAGGCTGGGAAGGGCTTCCCAGGGGCCAGAGTGACACAGAACGTGCCCACACCCTAGTCTGGCCTGCTGTCTAGTCCCAGCCTTGTCACTAATCACCTGTGTCACCTTTGGCAAATCATGTAAAGTCTGGCTCAGTTTGTTCTTCTGTACCATTTGACTGATAATCAGCTTGCAGGACTGTTGGAAAGAAACCTGTCAATTTAAAACCCACACGACAGAATGTCTGATATATACTAGGCCCTCAGTAAATGGCAACCATGAGTCTTAACATAGTTGATCTGGGACCCTGCATCCACCTTACAGTAGCTCTCCAGTGATCCAGGAGGATTTCAGTACTCAAAAACAAGCAAACATGCAAACCAACCAACGAAACAGCCAACCAACACGCAAGAACCAAACAAAACCCAGGCAAAAATATCTTTCTACCAAGTGGTACAAAAGCGTTTGTTCTCTAGGAAGGGAGGCATATCAGAGTGGATACTTTTCTAAAAAATTCTGATGTGAGGGAGGCAGTCCCAGCTGAAGGCTATATCCCTTTTACAAAGGAACCAATATTCGCATTTCTCTCCCCCTCTCCCTCCCTCCATTATTGTTCTCTTCTTCACTCCCTCACTCCCTCCTTCCCTTCCTCTCTCAGTTGCCTGTTTCCAAGATCCCATCCCCACAATTCTGCCTCTTCTCACACACTTCACACCTACTAAATACGCAGCACTTTCTTATGTTTTCCTTGTTTTAGTTAAGATAAACTCATATCAATATTCTCATTTTGTGCTGGTCTCCAGGTCCCCCAGGCAACAGAGGATAGTCCCTGGTTACTGGCTTCGGGGCGGTGGTGGGGAAACAGCTCAAATTAGGTGGCCCTCTCCATAATTCCCTAGAGCTGGTGCATTTAGAAAGACCCGTTTACACAATATAGAAATCTGCACAGGGATGGGAGCTCAGGACACAGTCCAGACCAGGAATGGAGACATCTTTCTGGACTACCCAGATACAAAATAAGACAATTCTGTAAGAGCCCCTTTCCACTTTCCATCCAGGATTTTTGTGTCCAGGACCTTCCTTCAGACCTTGCACCTAAACATTTGGACTCTGCTTCTCTCCTACAGTTCTCTCTCTCTCTCTCTCTCGTCTAAAATTTGCCTTCTGACCCCAAAAGGAACGTTCAATTCTACCCTGTCTAAGGGCCTTTGCACTCCTCTGACACCACAATTTCCGTAACTCAGCTTTCCACTTGTCCTTCTGGTCTTTTGTATTCTTACCCCTATAAAAATTGTCCTTCCTTGTAACCAGATCTCCCCAGCCCTTGGTCGCCTGTTCCTCCTCTGCTGTGCACACAAACACACAGGGTCCTTTCCCCCATCACAGCATTTCATATGTTAAACTGTCACCTCTGGAGGGTTAATTTACATGACTGTCTCACCCAGACTCTCTTCTCTGGGGCAGGAACAACCAGTCCCTGAGGCAGGGATTTTACATACAGCAGGGACCCAACAAATGTTTACTGAAAAAATGAGTGAGTGGGTGTGTTTTCTTTAAGCCTTTATTGTGCCTATACACTCTAGTCAGGAACAATGGTGAGCAGTATCCTTCTTTTATTTCTTCCATGGTGGAGTCCAGAGCCTCCTGCTCAGCAGAAGCTGGATGTTTCCAAAGTCTGGGCTGAGAGCAGTCTTCCTGGAAGTGCCAAAGGCCTTTCTGCATTCCTGAAATGTATGTGATCTGGCCAAGTGTAAGCAGGGCAAAGTGTGTGAGACCACGGAAGATGCAGAGATAGATGTGGCTGCCGCCCTCCTGACAGATCCTAGGCCCAAGAAGCAAGGTTATTAGGCCTCCTCGCTTCCTCTTTCAGTTCAGGACAGTGCTTGGAGGCAGAACCCTTGGCTGTGATGGTGCCACTCTCCAGCCAGTCCAGTCGATAAACAGGGGGTATATCAAGTGGCAATGGTGAGATTTAATGGAGCAAGACTTGGCAATAAGACTTCACCTGTATTTCTCAGCAACCCCTAACAAATATATTCACCACCACCAGAGGACTTGACCTACACACACACACACACACACACACACACACACACACACACACAGCATCACACATTATACCCTTACAGGAACAGCCCTGCTGATTGATTTGGATCCTGGCTGTCCTGACCCACCTCAGGCCTTCGTTGCAATGATGACCCATTTGGATCTATCCACCTGCCTCTTTGCCCAGGCCCTTTGCTTTTGAAGCTTCTCAGCTCCAGAGGAAGACATGTCTGATCTATCAATATGAATCACACTGTTCTCACTCACCATCTGACTACAAATACCCCTGTTCTCATTCTGTCCGCCTAGGGGAGACTTCAAACCCCCTGTTCAGGTTCAGACAAGCTCCTACCTTCTTCCACTCAGGCCTCAGTTTCCCCGTGTGTAACACGAAATCTTGAACAGTTTGACTCTCACAACCAGTGATGGTATGCCATTCAGAGGACTGGTACATTCGCAGCTGCCTTCTGTGTCAGCCACAAAGACTTGATATAGAATCGCCGTGGGCACTGTTGCACTGGGGTCTCTTTTCCATGTGGCTTTCCACTGGGTCTTTTTCCTAAGATGCTGACTGACACCTCAGGCTCCTCATCCTACCCAGAGCTTCCAACTCCATAGGCCAGAGCTGTGGGGTCAATGGCATCTCCCAGCCCAGGTCTCTGGTGATGAAGGCAGATATCATGGCCTTAAGCCACACTGAGACTTTTCAGGAGCTTTAGATAATGCCCTGGATATATTCTGGTGCAACCTAGAGGGAAAGAACTTGGAAGGGTTACCCAGGGTTCTGTCCAGTCCCGAATGAACTTCGAGGTTTTTAATAATGGCGTTAAAGTGCTCCGGGTCATGCCAGGCCATGATTTTCTAATCCTGTTCTGCCTCCCATGGCTGACCTCGACTTCCACTAATGCACAGAATACAAAGCTGGGTCTGGTTGCCTGCCGCTGCACAAACTCAAACTGTGTTGGACCTCTTGGGGTACTGACCCTGGCTGACTTCTTTCCTTACTCACTTAAGGGTTTCCCTCCATTGGGCAACCTTTACCGACCCCCAATTTATCACCTAACACTGAGTGTTCAGCCCGAGCTCTCTCAGAATCCCAAAGTCTCTTTCCATCCCTCTCTATTATAATTGTCCAGTTTCTTGTCCCCTGTAGTCCAGGAGCTGAGGCGGTAGCTGAGTTTCATTCATCTCTGTATCCCCAGGGCCTGACGTGTGAAAGGGTCCAACGGAAGACCAGCCATGCACCCTCACTGTTTATGTAAGGGAGACTTTCACCAACACCTCCCCATAATCCAACCATAAAATTTGCAGAATTTTAGAATGTTGACATCATCAAATGTGAAGGATGAAGAAAAATGGATGCCATCCTATACTATGACCACGAGTGTGAATTAGTATTGCGCTTTTGGACAGCCACTTGCCAGAGCTTATCAATATCTAAACATATATATCTCTTTCTTTTTGAGATATAGTTCACGTACAATAAAAATCACCCTCTTAAGGTGTACAATTCAGTGGTTTTTAGTATATTTTCAGACCTTTGAAACCATCACCAATCAATTTCAGAACAGCTTCATGATTCCCAAAAGAAACCCCACGTCCATTAGCAGTCATTCTCCATCGCCCCCAACCTTCAGCTCTACAAAACCATTAATCTATTTTCTGTCTTGTAGATTTCCCTATTCTGGAGACTTCATGTAAATGGAATTATACAATATGTGGTTTTTCTGATGGCTTATTTCACTTAACATAATATTTACAAGGTTCACCCATGTTGTGTCATGTATCAGTACTTCGTTTTCTTTTCCAGATGAAAATATTCTACTATATGGATATACCACTGATGTCTATCTGTTGCTCAAATAATGGACATTTGGGTTGTTTACACCTTTTAGCTATTTTAAATATGGACATTATGATCAATCCTATACAAGTTTATGTGTGGACCTATGTTTGCAATTGTTTGGGGCATATACCTAAGAGTGCAATTATTGGTTCATAAGGTTTATGTTTAACCACTTGAGGAACTGCCATACTGTTCTGCACAGGGGTTGCCCCATTTTACATTCCCACCAGCAATGTGGGAGAGCTCTAGTTTTTCCACATACTCTCTAGCTTTTGTTATTGTCTGTCTTTTTATTATAGCCATCCTGTTGGTTGTGAACTGGCACCCCACTGTCGTTCTGATTTGTATTTCCTTAATGACTAAGCATCTTTTGGTGTACTTATTGGCCACTGGAATATTGCCTTTATTTTATATTTTTAAAGTTTATTTATTTATTTGAAAGAGAGAGAGAGAGAGAGTGCATGAAGGGAGGGAATGATGGGGGGAGGGGAAGTAGAGTCCCTGTTAAGCAGAGAGCCTAATTCTGAGCTTGCTCTCAGGACCCTGAAATCATGACCTGAGCCAAAACCGAGGGTTGGACGCTTAACCGACTGAGCCACCCAGGTGCCCCTGGAATATTGCCTTTAGAGAAATAGTGATTCAGGTCTTTGCCCGAATATTTTAGCATTTTTTCTAGCTTTACTTCTTTCCATATCGGGCATAATGGACACTGAAGCACAAATCAACAGCAAGAAAAGAGTGAGAGAGAGAGATCCACTAGAGATTACTTACATTACAGTTACCTACCAAAATTTATATATTAGTAGACATACATTCAGTTCTTAGGTGTTAGGTTAGCCAACCTTTTTATTTTTAATTTTATAACTGAGATACAACATGAAGTTTAAAGTGTATGATGTATTGATTCGATACGTTTATATATTGAGAAATGATTACCACCCTGGGTCTTACACCTCCATCACCTCACATTATTATTTACTTTTTCTTTTTTGGGGGGTGAGAATTCTTAGGATCCACACTCAGCGAATTTCAAATGCATAATGCAGCATTATTAACTATAATCACCATGCTGTACATTTTATAAGTCTTTAATCCATTTCAGCTTAATGGTTGTGAGTGGTGTGAGATAGGGATCCAGTTACATTCTTCTGCATGTGATTTTCCAGTTTTCCCAACCCCATTTTTGAAGAATTATCCTTTCGCCGTTGAATATTTTTGGTTCCCTTGCCAAATCTTTTTGGCTTTATAAGGGAGGGATTATTTCTGGGTTCTTAATTCTGTTCCATTGGTCCGTGTATCCATTTCTATGCCACCACCACTGTTTTGCTTAAAATGGCTTTGTAGTATAATTTGAAATCAGGAAATGTGATGTGCCCAGATTTCAGCTTCTTTCTCAGGATTCTTTTGACTCTTCAGGGACTTTTGTGGTTCCCTATAAATTTTAGAATTTTTTTTCTATTTCTGTGAAAAAATGCTTTAGGGGTTTTTACAAGGATTGTATTGAATCTATAATTGGCTTTGGGGAATATGGACTTTTTAACAGTATTCGTTCTTCCAATCTATGGATGCAGATACCTTTAATTTGTGCCTTCTTCAATTGCTTTCATCAGAGTCCAGTAGTTTTCACTGTACAGATCATTCACTTCCTTGGTTAAATGTACTTCTAAGCAAAAAAATTTTTTTTTTAATTTAAAAAGTTTATTTTTAAGTATTTTATTGTTTTGGGTGATTTTTGTAAATGGGATTGTTTTCTTTATTTCTACTTTTGGTAATTTGTTGTTAGTGCATAGAGACATAACTGATTTCTGTATGCTGATTTTGTGTCCTGCAACTTTAAGTTAGTTGATTAATTCTAATAAGTTTTGCAAGACTCTTTAGGATGTTTTCTGTATAAGATTATTTTTTTATTATGTTCGTTTAGCCAACATATAGTACATCATTAGTTTTTTTTTTAAGATTTTACTTATTTATTTGACAGAGCGAGATCACAAGCAGGCAGAGAGACAGACAGAGAGAGGGGAGGAAGCAGGCTCCCTGCTGAGCAGAGAGCCCGATGCGGGCCTCGATCCCAGGACCCTGAGATCATGACCTGAGCCGAAGGCAGCGGCTTAACCCACTGAGCCACCCAGGCGCCCACATCATTAGTTTTTGATGTAGTGTACAATGGTTCATTAGTTGTGTGGAACACCCAGTGCTCATCACAACACCTGCCCTCCTCAATACCCACCACTCGGTTAGCCCATTCCCTCATCCCCCTCCCTTCTGTAACCCCCAGTTTGTTTCTCAGAGTCCAGAGTCTCTCATGCTTTGTCTCCCTCTCTGATTTCTTCCCATTCAGTTTTCCTTCTCTTTCCCTGTGGTCCTCTGTGCTATTCCTTATGTTCCACATATGAGTGAAACCATATGATAATTGGCTTTCTCTGCTTGACTTATTTCACTTAGCACAGTCCCCTCCAGTTCCATCCATATCGATGCAAACGGTGGGTATTCATCCTTTCTAAGTAATATTCCACTGAGTAATATTCCATTGTATGTTTAAGATTATATCATCTGCAAACAAAGACAATTTCACTTCTTCTCTTCTGATTTAGATGCTATTTCTTTTTTTTCCTCACCTGATTGCTCTGGCTAAGGCTTTCCCCTACTATGTTACATAAGAATGGGGACAGTGGGCACTCCTGTCTTATTCCTGATTTTAGAGGAAAAGAGTGTACCCCATTTATTGATTTGTGTATGTCGAGCCACACTTGCATTTCAGGGATAAATTTCACTTGATTATGATGGACTATCCTTTCAGTATCTGGTTGAATTCAGTTTGTGAATATTTTCTTGAGGATTTTTGCACCTATATTCAACAGGGATATTGGACTGAAGTTTCATTTCTTGCAGTGCTTCTGTCTGGCATTGGTACCAGGGTAATGCTGGATATGTGAAATGAGTTTGGCTGTGTTTCATCTTCTGCAATTATCCGGAAGACTTTGAGAAGAATTGGAGTGAATTCTTCGTTAAACATTTGATATACTTCACCAGTGAGACGATCTGATCTTGAGCTTTTCTTTGTTGGGAAGTTTTTCTTTTCTGAAAGATTTATTTATTTATGTATTTATTTCTTTTAGAGAGAGAGAGCAAGTGCTAATGCGGGGGTTGGGGGGGGCGCAGACTGAGAGAAATCTCAAGCAGACTCCCACTGAGTGCAGGGCCCAATGCAGGGTTCAGTCCCCCAACCCATGAGATCATGACCTGAACCAAAATCAGGAGTCATATACCCAACTGACTGAGACACCCAGGCACCCCAGGAGGTTTTTAATTACTAATTCAATCTCCTTAGCAATTGGTCTGATCATATTTCCTAATTTTTAATGAATCAGTCTTGGTAGGGTGAAAGTTTCTAAAAATTTAACCTTTCTTTTGGATTACCCAAATTTTGGCATATCGTTGTTGTTCAGTGAACTTTCTTATGATCCGTTGTCTTTCTGAGGTATCAGTTGTAATGTCTCCTCTTTCATTTCTGATTTCTTTTTTTGAGTCTTCTCTCTTTTTTCCGGGTCTTCTAAAGGTTTGTCAATTTTGTGTATTTCTTTGGGAAAACAAAAACAAAAACAAAAACAAAAACAAACAAACAAAAAAAACAGCTCTTAGTTTCACTGATCATCTTATTGTTTCTCTGACCTCTATATAATTTGTACCTGTTCTGATTTTTGTAATATCATACCTTCTGATAACATTGGGCTTAGTTTGTTCTTTTTCTAGTTTCAGTTTTAAAATTAGGTTGTTTGTATCTGATCGTTTGCTTTTTAAGGTGGGTGTTTATTGCCATAAAACTTCCCTCTTGGAACTACATTTGTTGCATCCCACAGGTTTTGGTATGGTGTGTTTCCACTTTCTTTTCTTTCAATATATTTTTTAATACCCCTTTTGATTTCTTCTTTGGCCCACTGGATGTTCAGGAGCATGTTGCTTAATTTCCACTTATCTGTGAGTTCTCTAGCCTTCCTCCTGTTATTGATTACTAATTTCACATCACTATGTCTAGAAAAGATACATGGTATGATCTGAATCTTAAATTTGCTTAGTCTTGTGTTATGAACTGTTGTGTGATGTATCATGTGAAATGTTCTGTTTCTAATTGCGGAGAATGTGTATTCTGCTGCTCTTGTGTTGTACGTTCTGCATATATCTATTAGGTCCGTTTGGTCTAAGTATTGTTCAAGTCTACGTTTCCCTTATTGATTTTAGGTCTGGATGATATCTTCACTGTTGAAAGTGGGGTATTCAATATCCCTACTATTATGTTGTTATCTATTTCTTCCTTCAGATCTCTTAGTATCTGAAGGATCTCTCAGATCTGCTGGTTTAATATATTTAGGTGCTCCAATGTTGGGTGCATGTATATTTACAATTGTTGTATCTTCTTGACGAACTAAAGCCTCAATCATTATGTAATAGCCTTTTTGGTGTCTTGTTACAATTTTGGCTTAATTGTATTTTGTCTTATGTAAGTATAGTTACTCTTGTTCTGTTTTGAATTCTACTTGCATGGAGTATCTCTTTCTGACTCTTCCCCTGTGAGCTTATTTGCACCCTTTTAGCACAAGTGAGTCTCTTGTAGGCAGCATACATTAAGTCTTGTTTCTGTTTTGTTTTCTTTTGCTTTTAAATGCACCCAACCATTCTAGATCATATGTTTGGAGAATTTAATCCATTTGTATTTAGAGTAACTCTTGATAAAGATTTATAAATTCCATCTTATTAATATTTTCTGGTTGTTTTCTTCCTATCTGGCTGCTTCTTTTGTGAACTGATCATGTTCTACAGTGGTATGCTTTTTCTCTTAGTTTTTTTTTTTCCTCCTCATCCCATTTTTTAATTTTTAAAATTTCTTTAATCTGAGTATAATTGACACATAATGTTACATTAATGGATTGAAGACCTAAGTATGAGACCTAAATCCATACAGATCTGGAAGAGAACATAGTTGGTAATTTCTTTGACTTCGGCCCTAGCAGCATTTTCTAGATATGTCCCCTCAGGCAAGGGAAATGAACCAAAGCAAAAATAAACCATTGTGACTACATCAAAGTAAAAAAGCCTTTGCACAGAGAAGGAAGCCATCAACAAACCAAAAAGGCAACTTACTAAATGTAGTGGTGTGTTTTGAGTCCCTTCGCTTTATCATCTGTGAATCTGCTATAGGCTTTTGCTTTCTGGTTACCAGGAGACTTACATAAAACATCTTATAACAGTCTGTTTTATGCTAGCAACTTAACTTCAATGACATACAAAATTCTACTCTTTCTTTTCTTCTTTTATGTTTTTGATGTCACCCTCTGCCTCTTTTTATATTGTGTATTCATTAACAAATTATTGTAACTGTAGTTATTTTTACTACTCTTGTCTTTTTACCTTTTATGCTAAGTTTAACTGGTTAACAGATCACCACATTACAGTATTAGAATATTCTGGAACTTGGCTATGTACTTACCTTTGCCGCTCTTTCATATGTTTTCATGTTACCAATTTTCACCCTTTCATTTCACCTTAAAGAACTCCTCTCCACATCTCTTGTAAGGTAGGTCATAGGTCTGGTGGTGATGAATTCCCTCGGCTTTCATTTGCTGGGAAATCTTCATCTATCCTTCCTTTCTAAAGAATAACTTTGGTGGATAGAATATTCTTAGACGGCAGGTTTTTTCTTTCATCGCTTTCAATTATTATCTCACTCTCACCTGGTCTATAAAGTCTCTGGAGAGAAACCTTGTGAGAGCCTTATTTGTGTTCCCTTGTAAGTTATGGCTTCTTTTCTTTTTCTGTTTTTTTTTTAAACATATAATGTATTATTTGCTTCAGGGGTACAGGTCTGTGAATCATCAGTCTTACACAATTCATTGCACTCACCATAGCACCTACACTCCCCAATGTCCATAACCCAGCCACCCAATTCCTACCCCCTACCCCACCCAGCAACCCTCAGTTTGTCTCCTGAGATTAAGAGTCTCATATGGTTCGTCTCCCTCCCCAGTCCCATCTTGTTTTATTTTTTCTCCTCCCTTCCCCCCACAGCCCCATCTTGTTGTATTTTTTTCCCTCCCTTCCTCCCACAGCCTCAAATACAATGAAATTGTATCTCCAGATTCTTTTTTTTTTTCTTGAGCTCCTGTGACTTCTCTTGGTCTTTCAACACACCAGCCCAGGTGCTGCTAGTCTCCCTTTCCTTTTCATAAAGTGGCACTAAAGCTCAAGTTTGTGTTCTCTCCCTGGCCCACAGTTTTGGACCAATTTTCTGTGCATGTTCCCTAGCCATCTCCCAAAGGTCACTGTCACTGCCAACAGGAGCTTGCACAAGAAACCTACCACAGGGTGTGTGTGAGAGGGAGGGGGATTGGAGGGGGGTTGAAGTGAACTGAGTACTGGGGCTTTCTGAGGGCCAGTCAGTGTGTATGACTGACATTTCTAATGGCTCATGAATGGCTTTCTTGGCATTCACAAATGCAGCTAATAGGATCCATGTTTCTTTAATGCCCTCTGGAGTCCCATCTGCTACTCTCCCTGCGTCTTCTAGGTCCCCTCACCCAGTCAATGCAGTGTATGATTCAGTAATCTTCTCCAATGCATTCACACTGCATTTTGTTTCATTTTGATTTTGTTTTTGTTTTCCTTGCCCCAATGGTGTGCTGTAACTTCTGCTCTGGTTACCTTGACTGCCACAAAAGCTCTCTCCTCTGTGGGTGATTGCCTAAAGCAGGCAAGGATGCTTGTGACATAGGGTCAAAGTGAAAGAAAGTTTAAAGAATAAATCCGCATTGCTTGATTAGCTTTCACTGAGAATGCATGACATAAGAATTACCTCCATAAGAAAACACTTACAACAAATGAAACAGCTCAAAATTAATTGGCCAAAATAATACATGTTTTCTGTTTATGACATAAAGTGATAAACGATCTTGGAGACAAGATCATTGCATTTATAACCAGGGTTTCAACATTGACAACATTTCTGAACTCTACTCCCTCACATTGGTTTTTTGTTTTGGTTTGGTTTGGTGTTTTTTGTTTTTTTGTTTGTCAGCTCTCATGCCTATATCATACTCTTTCAAATACTGCAAGTTTAGAAAACCTTTTTGGCATATGTTAGTGCGAGCATACCTATGTTACAATCTCCTCAAAACGGTTTTGGCTATTTTATTGTCCCACATGAACTTGAAAATCAAATATTACAAGTTCCCTCTAAAGATGTGCTTGGATTATCTGCCCATAACTGTATAAGCAATAGAGAGAGATACAGGGAGGATATAATGTATTTACACTAGCAAAACCTCTGTTATTTGAAAATTAATGGACATCTGCTAATTTAAGGATTTCTTTTTGCATTCCTCCTATAAGGCTTAGAGGGGTTTTTCAAATATGGCTTTCACTTATATTCATGTAAATCTTATACTAGATGCTATTGCTAATGTAATCCCTTTTTAAAATTTGAGGTACAATTGACATATGATATTGTATTAGTTTTAAGTGCATGACATAATGATTTGGTATAGGTCTATACTGTAAAATGATTACTGTAAGTTTAGTTAACATCTGTCATGGGACATACTTACAAATTTATTTTCTTGTGATGAGAAATTCTAAGATCTACTCTCTTTGCAACCTCAAATATACACTAAAGTATTGTTTACTATACTCACTATGCAGTACATTACATCCCCAGAACATATTTATTTTACAACTGGAAACCTGTATGTTCTGAACACTTTCATCCATTTTGCTCATCCACCAACCCTCCAGATATGTGGTATATGTAAGATACGTATATATCTCATTGTTCTTTTCCTTCATTTGTTTTATGGTTTTGTTTTTTTAAATCTTTTAAAAAAAATTTTGTTTTTTTTTCCCTTGTTCCAAAATTCATTGTTTATGCACCACACCCAGTGCTCCATGCAGTACGTGCCCTCCATAATACCCAACACCAGGCTCACCCAACTCCCCACACACCCCCCTCCAAAACCCTCAGTTCGTTTCTCAGAGTCCACAGTCTCTCATGGTTTGTCTCACCCTCCGATTTCCCCCAACTTACTTCTCCTCTCCATCTCCCAACGTCCTCCGTGTTATTCCTTATGCTACACAAGTAAGTGAAACCATATGATAATTGACTCTCTCTGTTTGACTTATTTTATAAATTCCAGTTAGTTAACATACAGAGTAACATTAGTTTCTGGTATACAACATAGTGATTCAACACTTCCATACAACACCTGGGGCTCATTACAAGTGCACTCCTTAAACACCATCACCTATTTAACCAACCCCCCACCAACCTCCCCTCTCGTAACCATCAGTTTTGTTTTGTTTTGTTTTTAGTTTCAAATGTTTAAATTCCAGTTAGGTAAAGCACAGTGTAAATTAGTTTCAGGTGTAGAATTTAGTGATTCATCTCTTACATACAACACCCAGTGCGCATCACAAGAAGTGCCTGCCTTACTTAATACTCTTCACCCATTTAACCCACCCCCCCCCACACCCACCTCCCCTTCAGGAACCCTCATTTGTTTTCCATAGTTAAGAATCTTTTATGGCTTGCCTCTCTTTTTCTTCCCCTTATGTTCTTCTGTTTTGTCTCTTAAATTCCACATATGAGGGAACACATATGGTATTTGTTTTTGCTTAGCATAATGCTCTCCAGCTCCATCCACATCATTGCAAATGGCAAGATTTCATTCTTTTTTTGCCTGAATAATATTTCATTGTTCATATATACCACATCTTCTTTATCCATCATCAGCTGATGGACATTTGGCCTCTTTCCATAATTTGGCTCTTGTTGATAATGCTGCAATAAATATCAGGATGCACGTATCCCTTTGAATCAGTATTTTTTTATGCTTTGGGTAAATATCTACCAGTACAATTGCCAGATCATAGGGTAGTCCCATTTTTAACTTTGTGAGGAAACGTCATACTGCTTACCAGAGTGGCTGCACCAGCTTGCACCAGTCCCCAACAACAGTGTAATGGGGTTCCCCTTTCTCCACATCCTCACCAACATATGTTGTTTCCTGTCTGTTAATTTTAGCCATTCTGACAGTTTTGAGGTCCTATCTCATTCTAGTTTTGATTTGCATTTCTCTGATGGTGGGTGATGTCGAGCATCTTTACATGTGTCTCTTGGCCATCTGTATGTTCTCTTTGGAAAAAAGTCTATTCATGTCTTCAGCTTATTTTTTAACTGGATTATTTGGTATTGGGGTGTTGAGTTGTATAAGTTCTTCATAGATTTTTGGATACTATCCCTTTATCAGATATGTCATTTGCAAATATCTTCTCCCATTCTGAATGTTGCCTTTTAGTCTTGTTGATTACTTCCTTCTCTGTACAAAAGTTTTTTTTTTATCTTGATGAAGTCCCAATAGTTTATCTTTGCTTTTCTTTCCTTTGCCTCGGCAGATATATCTAGTAAGAAGTTGCTATGGATGATGTCAAAGAGGTTACTGCATCTTCTCCACTAGGATTCTGATGGTCTCCTGTCTTACATGTAGGTCTTTCATTCATTTTGATTTTATTTTTGAGACTGGAGTAAGAAAGTGATCCAGTTTCATTCTTCTGCATGCCACTGTCCAGTTTTCCCAACATCATTTGTTGAAGCGACTGCCTTTATTCCATTGGATAGTCTTTCTTGCTTTGTCCAAGATTAGTTGACCATATAGTTGTGGGTCCATTTCTAGGTTTTCTATTATGTTCCATAGATCCATGTGTCTGTTTTTCGGCCAGTACTGTACTGACCTGATCACTATACCTCAGTAAGATAACTTGAAATCTGGAATTGCGGTGACTGCGGCTTTGCCTTTCTCTTTCAAGATTGTTATGGCTATTGGGGATCTTCTGTGCCTCCATACAGATTTCTGAATGGTTTCTTCTAGCTCTGTGAAACGTACTCATGGTATTTTGGTAAGAATTGTATTAAGTGTGTAGATTGCTTTGGGTAGTATGGACATTTTAGGGATTTTATTTATTTATTTATTTGAGAGAGAGAGAGAGAGAGACAGAGACAGAGAGCAGGAGCAGGAGGTTGTGCAGAGGGAGAAAGATAAGTGAACTCCCTCACTGAGCAGGGAGCTCCATGTGGGGCTCGATCCCAGGACCTCAGGATCGTGACCTGAGTGAAGACAGATGCTTAAACTATTGAGCCACCCAGGCGTCCCAGCAAAGACATTTTATCAATGTTTGTCCTTTCAATCCACAAGCATAGAATATTTTTCAATTTCTTTGTGGCATCTTCAATTTCTTTTATCAGTGTTATAGTTTTCAGAGTACAGATTTTTACTTCTTCTGTTAGGTTTATTCTTGGGTATCTTATGGGGTTTGGTGCAGTTGTAAAGGGAATTAATTTCTTGAGTTGTCCTGCTGCTTCATTATTGAGATATCACCTTACACCAGTTAGAATGGCCAAATTTAACAAAACAGGAAACAACATGTGTTGGAGAGGATGTGGAGAAAGGGGAACCCTCTTACACTGTTGGTGGGAATGCAAGTTGGTGCAGCCACTTTGGAGAACAGTGTGGAGATTCCTGAAGAAATTAAAAATAGAGCTTCCCTATGACCCTGCAATTGCACTACTGGGTATTTACCCCAAAGATACGGATGTAGTGAAAAGAAGGGCCATCTGTACTCCAATGTTCATAGCAGCAATGGCCATAGTCGTCAAACTGTGGAAAGAACCAAGATGCCCTTCAACGGATGAATGGATAAGGAAGATGTGGTCCATATACACTATGGAGTATGATGCCTCCATCAGAAAGGATGAATACCCAACTTTTGTATCAACAGGGATCGGACTGGAAGAGATTATGCTGAGTGAAATAAGTCAAGCAGAGAGAGTCAATTATCATATGGTTTCACTTATTTGTGGAGCATAACAAATAGCATGGAGGACAAGGGGAGATGGAGAGAAGTAGGGAGATGGTGAGGGAAATTGGAAGGGGAGGTGAACCATGAGAGACTATGGACTTTGAAAAACTATCTGAGGGTTTCGAAGGGGTGGGAAGTGAGAGGTTGGGGGAACCAGGTGGTGGGTTTTAGAGTGCTCATGGATTGCATGGAGCACTGGGCGTGGTGCAAAAACCATGAATACTGTTACGCTGAAAAGAATTTAAAATAAAATGTTTGGTAGAATTCCCCTGTGAAGCCATCTGGACCGGGACATTTATTGGCTGAGAGATTTTTGATTACTGATTCAATTTTATGTGGGTTATTGGTCTGTTCAAATTTTCTATTTCTTCCTGTTTCAGTTTTGGTAGTTTATACGTTTTTAAGGTTTTACCCATTTCTTCCAGATTGCCCAAATTCTTCACATGCAATTTCTTCATAATATTATCTTGTAACTGTTTGGATATCAGTGGTCTTGGTTGTGATTTCGCCTCTCTCCTTTGCGGTTTTTATTTTTTAATTTGGGTCATTTCTTTTCTCTTTTTGTTACATCTGGCTAGGGGTTTATCAATTTTAATAATTTTTTCAAAGGACGAGCTCCTGGTTTCATTGATCTGTTCTACTGGGTTTTTCTGTTTCTGTATCATTTATTTGTACTCTAATCTTTATTATTTCCCTTCTTCTGCCAGACTTAGGCTTCATTTCTTGTTCTTCTTTTAATTTCTGTAGGTGTAAGATTAGGCTGTGTATTTGAGCTTTTCTTGCTTCTTGAGGTAGGCCGCTATTGCAATATACTTCCTTCTTAGGATCGCTTTTGTAGCATCGCAAAAGTTTCGTATCATCGTGTTTTCTTTTTCATTAGTTTCCATGCATTTTTAAAATTTCTTCTTTAATTTTCTGGTTGATCCATTCATTCTTTTGTCATATGTTCTTGAAGCTTCATGTATTTGTGGTCTTTCCAAATATTTACTTGTGGTTGGCTTCAAGCTTCTTAGCACTGTGGTCAGAAAAGATGGATGACATGATCTCAATTGTTTTTCGTTGCTATGGCCTGATTTGTGACTCAGTTTGTGATCTAACCTGGAGAATGTTCCATGTGCACTCAAAAAGAATTTCTATTCTGATGCTTTATGATTAAATGCACTGAATATATCTGTTATTATATGTATGTATGCTTATAAGTATATGTATACTGCACGCACACATATGTCAGAATATAATCTGTTGATTTTCTTCTTAGATGATCTGTCCATTGATGTAAATGGTGTGTTTATGTACCCTACTATTATTGTGTTATTATCTGTGAGTTCCTTTAAGTTTGTTTTTAATTGTTGTATATATTTGGATGCTCCTAATTTGGGGCATAATTACTTACAATTGTTAGATCTTCTTGTTGGATAGACCCCTTTATTATGATATACTGCCCTTCTTCATGTCTTGTTACAGTCTTCAGTTTAAATTATAGTTTGTCTGATATAAGTATGGCTACCCTTACATTCTTTACCCTACCCTGCATTCTTTCGATGTCCATCCGTGTGGTAAATGTTTCTCCATCCCCCCACTTTCAGTCAGCAGATGCTTTAGTTCTAAAATGAGTCTCTCAAAAAATAATTAAAATTAAATTAAAAAATAAATGAAATAATTCTCTTGTAGGCATCATATAGATGGGTTTTTTTTTAATCCATCCTGACACCCTATGTCTTTTGATTGGAGGATTTAGTCCATTTACATTCAGTATAATTATTGATACATATGAGTTTAGTATTGCCTTATTAATTATTTTGCCATTGTTTCTGGAAATTTTATCCATTCTAGTCTTTGTCACTTTTGGTCTTTCTTTCCCACTGAAGGAGTCCCCTTTTATGTTAGTTTTTGTTTGTCTGGGAAACACCTCATCTCTTTCTTTTCTGAATGATAGGCTTGTTGCATAGAATGTCATTGGCTGCAGATTTTGCCCATTCAGCGCATTGACTATATCATGCCACTCTCTTCCGGGCTCCAAGTTTCTGTGGAGAGATGTGTTTGCTATCCTAATTTGTCTTCCCTTCTACGTTAGGGACTTCTTTTGTCTTGCTGCTTTTAACATTTTTTTCTTTATCTCAGCGTTTTGCAAATTTAACTACAATATGTCTTGCTGTTGGCCTGCTTTTGTTGATTTCGATAGGACTTCTCTGTGCCTTCTGGATTTGGTAGTCTATTCATTTCCCCCAGATTAGGGACGTTTTCAGATTTAATTTGCTCAAATAAATCTTCTGCTCCGTTTTCTCTTCTTCTGCTACTCCTATGATACGAATGTTATTGTGTTTCATGGAGTCACTGAGTTGCTTAAGTCTACTTTCATGGTTCAATATTTTTCTTCCCCTGTTTTGTTCAGCTCCATTATTTTCCAAATTCTATCTTCTATATCACTTATTCATTCCTTTGCTTCTTCCATCTTTGGGCTCATTATACCCAGTAACTCTCAGGTAGTACACTTTTCATTTTGTCCTGATTTGCTTTATGCTCTTTTATCTCTGTGGTAAGGGTATCCCTGATGTCTTCTATGCTTTCCTCAAGTCCAACTAGTATCCTTACAATTGTTGCTTTAAATTCTTGATCAGCCATATTACTTATATCCATTTCAATTAAATCTCTGGCTGTGACCTTTTCTGTTTCTTTGTTCTGGAATGAATTCTTCTGTCTTGGCATTGTGTCTAGGTCTCTGTCTTCTGTCTGTTAGGAAAGCCTGTTATGTTTCCTTCTTCTGAGAGTAATGGCTTCATGAAGAAGACGTCATATAATGTCCAGGGCTTGGTGCTTCAGGAAGTGTCTCTGGTACATGTGGCATGCCTTCTGCTGTTGTGTTCTGGCAGCACTATCCCCCAGGGCAGTCCTCTGCAGAGTTTCTCCTTGCCTGCTGTGGGGAGTTTTGGACCTTGGACAGAGTGTGGTGAGGTTTAGCTTGGTGTGCTCCGGTCTGCTTGTTAAAAGAGACCTGGTGCTATTTTCACCACAGCAGAAACAGAAGTCTATGTTCATTAGATGTGGCGGGTGTAAGGGTTTGTGCTGGTCGTCTGGGGTAAGGGCCTGCTACACTGGTTCTCAGGCACACCTGTCTGAGAAAAGCAGCACCAGCAGATTGCCATGTAATCTGTGTAAACAGATTAGGCAGCCAGTGTTATCACTGTGCTGTTTACACTGAGTTAGTTTATGCTGAGGGGCACAGGAATAAAATGGCACCAGCCAGCTCTTTTGTCCCTGGAGAGGGAGTTTGTGCTTGCTGCTCTTAGAGAAGCCCTCCTAGAAGAGCAAACAATTTCTCACACTGCATGCTAGCTATTTTTCTGATCGCTGTTCTCATACTGTCTGTGTCCAGGTTGCTTGTCTGCCTAGAGATATGTAACGTACTTTTGGGTTCTCTCCTAGCCAGGCCAGCTGAGTTTTATAAAACTCCAAACTTTAGGGAGCTGGTGTGGTAGGGATTTGTGCTTGTCCTCCAGGGGCGGGTCTTGCCATACTGGGATTGATGCAGGTTTGACCCAGTGGGGCAGTGGCACCACAGCACAGGAGTGTGGGGTTGGAAGAAGCACATCAAAGAGCCAGGGCTCAGCTTAACCACCCTCAGCAGGTGTCTCTGTGCCTATGCTGAGAGGCGGGGGAGGGAAATGGCACCAACCACCTCTTTTATTGCTCTTTTATTCCAAGAGAGGCAATGCCACCTCTCCTGGATGTGCTCCAAGAAGGGGAACCATCTCTCCCAGTGTATCTTAGGCGATCCTCAGATAGAGGCGTCTGCTCCTGGGTTACCTGCCTGCCTTTTCTACAGGAGAACTGCAGTGCCCTCAGGCATGCTGCAGACTTCTGAAAGTCTATCATTTGAGCCCCACCAGCTGTAAAGATTCACAAAAATCAGCCTCTTTTTTTTCCCAGCCAATGGCTTTGGGGAAGTGTTTTCCTTGTGCAATCCCTTGTGTACTCCTCTCTCTCATGCCTCTCTCCAATGAGGGTGCCCTCCCCTCTGCAGCACCTCTGATCCCTTTTCCACACCTTTTACCTTCAACTTTCTGGCCTCCTCAGTTCCTCTAGTTGTGCAGTCAGTTCTGTCAGGTCCCAGATCGATGTCTTGGCTATTCGGATAGTTATCTAGCTGTGTTTGAGGGCTGAGGCAAGCCTAGGGTCCTTATCCTACTCTGTGGTCTTTGTCAGATTTTCTTCATCCTTTCATCTGTTGATGGACACTTACATTGTTTCCATGTTTTGGCCATTGTAAATAATTATGAATTGAACAAGGGGTGATGACATCGTTTCAAGACAGTGATTTTGTTTCCTTTGGATAAATACTCATAAGTGGAATTGCTGGATCAGATGGAGGTTTATTTTTAATTTTTTTTAACATCACCCATACTCTTTTATATAGGGTACGCACAAATAATATATGATGATTCTCTTTTCTCCAAATCTTCAACAACCCTTGTTCTTTCTTGTCCTTTGATAATAGCATTTGTGACAGGCATGATGTCATATCACACCTCTTTGTTGTTTTGATTTGCAATTCTTGGGTGATTTGTAATGTTGAGTACCTTTTTATGCACCTGTTAGCTATTTGTACATCTTTTGTGGAAAGATATCTATTCAGATTTTCTATACATTTTTTATTCAGATTTTTTTCTCTTGTATTGCATGAATTCATTATATATTTTGGATATTAACCCATTTTTAAATATATGATTTAGAAATATTTCCTATCATTAGTCAGTTGCCTTTTCATTTTATTTAACATCTTAATTCAAATTTTTTTGTGTTCTACGATTCATTATTTTTGCACCGTACCCATTGCTCCATGCAATATGTGCCCTCCTTAATACCCACCACAGGCTCACTCCTCCCCTCATCCTCCTCCCCTCTACAACCCTCAGTTTGTTTCTCAGAGTCCACAATCCACAGTCTCTCATCTTCCCCTCCTATTTCCCCCAGTTCACTTTTCCTTTCCTTTTCCTATTGTCCTCCATGTAATTCCTTATGTTCCAGAAGTAAATGAAACTGTATGTGTCGCGGCCAGCATGACAAATCGACCAGGAACGTGAGGGTAAGAGGATGAAGAAAAGAACTCAGGAAGCAGAGAGGTGGGGGCAGGAGGAGCACTGAGGAGGATGTCCAACAGTGCTAAGTTTATTCAAAGCATTAAGGCACTATATATATATATATATATATATATATATATATGGATAATAGGAGAAGCAATACATCTGTGTCTGGTTAAACAACCACGAGTTCCCATAATAAGTTTCACAAGTAACTATAAGCAGACCTCGTGACGCCAAATGGCTGATGCCAGTACAATTGTTCTGTATTGATACAGCAAACCTGAAAGTAATTTATGGGCTGTACTAGGGCAGCAAAGACCAGCCACGAACTTATGACCCCAACCAAATTGTTCTCATTTGTTTAGCAAGCATGTGGGAAGTCACATAGGCGAGCGCACAACACATAGCACAGACCCTTTCTTAGTGTTACTCAACTTTTCCCATCCTAAACCTTTTTTTTTAAAGATTTTATTTATTTATTTGACTGACAAACCACAAGGAAGCAGAGAGGCAGGCAGAGAGAGAGAGGGGTGGGGGAAGCAGGCTCCCTGCTGAGCAGAGAGCCCAATGTGGGGCTCGATCTCAGGACCCTGAGATCATGACCTGAGCTGAAGGCAGAGGCTTAAACCACTGAGCCACCCAGGCGCCCCACCCCCGTCCTAAACCTTTTGTTAGGTTATTCAGACTTTAAAGGAGGCACAAGTCAGGCCCTGGTTTCGTCCTCGTCTCAAGCCTTATGGCAGCCTCCCACACGTATGATAAGTGACTTTCTCTGCTTGACTTATTTCACTCTGCATTGTTCATGTTGTTATAAAGTTGGGTATTCATCCTTTCTGATGGCTGCATAATATTCCATTATATATGTGGTTCATATCTTCTTTATCCATTCATCTGTTGAAGGGCATCTTGGCTCTTTCTATAGTTTGGCGATTGTAACCATTGTTGCTATGAACATTGGGGTATATATGGCCCTTCTTTTCACTACATCTGTATCTGTGGGGGTAAATACCCAGTACTGCAATTGCAGAGCTTGGAATAAACCTAACCAAAGAGGTAAATGATCTGTACTTGAGGAACTACAGAACACTCATGAAAGAAACTGAAGAAGACGCAACAGGATGGAAAAGCATTCCGTGCTCATGGATTGGAAGAATAAACATTGTTAAAATGTCTATACTGCCCAGAGCAATCTATATTTTCAATGCCATTCTGATCAAAATTCCACTGACATTTTTCAAAGTGCTGGAATAAACAATCATAAAATTTTTGTTACAACCAGAAAATACCCTGAATCACTACTGAAATGTTGGAAAAGAAAAACAAAGCTGGAGGCATCATGTTGCATGACTCAAGCTTTACTACAAAGCTGTGATCATCAAGAGGGCATAGTACTCACACAAAAACAGATGCATAGGCCAATGGAACAGACTAGAGAGTCCAGATATGGACCCACAACTCTATGGTCAAGTAATCTTCAAAAAACAGGAAAAAATCCTGTGGAAAAAAGATAGTCTCTTCAATAAATTGTGTTGGGAAAATTGGGCAGCTATGTATAGAAGAATGAACCTCAACCATTCTCTTACACCATACACAAAGATAAACTCAAAATGGATGAAAGACCTCAACATGAGGCAGAAATCTATCAAAATCCTAGAGAAGAACATAGGCAGTAACCTCTTCGACATCAGCCACAACAAATCCTTTCAAGTCTTGTCTCCAAAGGAAACAGAAAAGGAAAAAAGGCAAAGGAAATGAAAGGAAAAATGAACTTTTGGGACTTTATCAAGATTAAAAAGCTTTTGCACAGGAAAGGAAACAGTCAACAAAACAGAGAGTCAACCCACAGAATGGGAGAAGATATTCTTAAATGACACTAGAGACAAAGGGCTGATATCCAAGATGTATGAAGAACTCAAACTCAATGCCCCCAAAACTGATAATCATGTAAAAAAAAATGGGCAGATGACTTGGACAGTTCTCCAAAGGAGACATACATATGGCCTCTTTATTTTGATGATAGTTTCCTTTGCTATACAGAGGATTTTAGTTCAATATAGTCTCTCTCTTTCTTTTTCTCTCTCTCTTAGCTTAGCATCTCTTGCTTGTTCTTTTGGGTCAAATCTAAGAAAACCTTTTTGAAGAAATATACCAGGTAGCTTACCAATTATGTTTTCCTCTGGGTGTTTTATTGTTTCTGGACTTCTGTTCAAATGTTTAATCCATTTTTAGTTGAGTCTTATGTATGACATAAGATAACAGTTCCTCCTCATCTTTCTCCTCCCCCTCCTCCTTCTTTTCCTCCTGTTCCCCCTTCTCCTCCTACTCATACTCTTCCTCCTTCTCTTCCTACTCCTTCTTCTTCTTCTTCTTCCTCCTCCTCTTTCTTCTCTTCTTTATGTATGGGGCTGCTCAAGTTTCTCAATATCACTCATTGAAGAAACTATCCTTGTCCCATTGTACATTCGTGGCTCCTTTGTCATGAATTAATGGTCTATATATGCATGGGGTTATTTCTAAGATCTCTATTCTGTTGTATATGCCTATTTTTATGCCAATACCTGACTCTTTTGACTACTGTAGCCTTTAAAGAGTTTAAGTAGTTGTTATATAGTTTCACATCAGGAAGTATAATGCTTCCAACTTTGCTTTTCTTTCTCTAGATTGCTTTGGCTATTCAGGACCTTTTGTGATTTTACACAGATTTTAGGATCGCTTTTTCCATTTCTATGAAAAAGCCATTGGAATTTTGATACAGATTGAATGAGTCTGTATGTTCCTTTGGGTAGTATGGACATTTTAACAGTATTAATTCTTCTGATCCATGATGATAGAATATATTTCCCTTCATTTGTGTCTTCCTTCATTTCTTTCATCAGTGTCTTATAGTTTTTTAAGTGTTGGCCTTTTAATTCCTTGGATAAATCTATTCTTAGGCATTTCTGATGCAATCATATTTTGGTTTATTTCCTTAATTTCTCCTTCTGATAATTTGTTTGAGTGTATGGAAATGCAAATGATTTTTGTACATTCATTCTGTATCCTGCAGTTTTACTAAATTCATTTATTTTAACAGTTTTTTTGGTGGAGTCTCTGGAGACTTTTATATACAATATCATATCATTTGCATACAGGCAATTTTACTTCTTCCTGTCCAATTTGGATGTCTTTTATTTCTTTTTCTTGGCTAACTGCTTTGGCTAGGACTCCCATTGTTGAATAAAAGGGATGGACTGAGCATCCTTGTCTTTTTCCTCATCTTAGAGAATTGCTTTTAGCTTTTCACCATTAAGTGTGATGTTAGCTGTGCTCTTGTCATATATGGCCTTCATTATGTTGAGATGTATTCCCTCTATAGTTACTTGATTGAGAGTTGTTATCACAAATGGATGTTGTGGGAGGAGAAAGATGGTCGGTGAGTAGGAGACCTAAATATCATTGGGTCCCAGGAGTGCAGCTAGATAATTATCAAATCATTCTGAACAACTAAAAAATCAAAAGGAGATCAAATGAAAGAATAGCAGCTATTCTAGGAGCAGAAAAACGATCACTTTCTGGAAGGTAGAAGGTGAAGAGAAGTGAATCCAAGGCAATATATGGAAAGATAGGCTGTGGGAAAGGGGCTGGTTCCCAGCAAGTGGTAGAGCAGCAGAACACAAAATTGGAAATTTTAGAAGTCTGCTCCACTGAGGAACATCACACCAGAGGTTAAGCGGGAGGTGGAGCCCTTGCTGGGAGAGTATGGCTTCAGGTCCCTTGAGGTCACAAGAAGAACAGTGGTGCCTGGAGTGTGCCAGACCTCCCAGGTATCACAGTGAGGAAGCCAGCTGCAAAGACAGAGCCAAGGAGTGGGCTCTCAGCTCGAGGTTACCATAAACAGTGATCTCCAGCACAATTGGGCCACTGCTGTTTGAGCAGGAACCCCACAAGTGGCAGGTCTGGGGAGACCCCCCCCCTTTATCCACCAGAAGGAGTGTAGTGGGAGTGTGCAGCAGGAATCTGCTGGGTTTGGAGACTCCAGACAGGGCTGTGTGCCAGAGATAGAAATGGTTGGTCACAGGCCAGATAAGCACAGAGAGCAGCTGGAGACCAGCGAGACAGGAGTGACTGACTGCTTTTCTCTGAGGGTGCACTGAGAAATGGGGCCCTGAGCTCTTGGCTCCTCTGGGTCAGAGATTGGGAGGCCACCATATTCATTCTCCTCCTCTAAAGCTGTGCAGAAAGGGTTCAAGGAACACTTGATATGGAGAGTGAACCCAAATCCAAGTAGATTACTTAGCCTGGCCTCTGGCAAGGGTGGTGGAATTCCACCTTGGGCAAAAACATTAGAGAATCACTGCAACAGACCTCTCCACCAGAAGATCAGCAAGAGCATCCAGCCAAGACCAAGTTCACTGATCAATGAGAACTGTGGAATTCCAGAGTGAGGGGAATGCCACACATAGAATACATGGCTTCTTTCCTCAGGATTCTTTAGTCTTTCAAAGTTCAATTTTTTATGGTGAATTTTTCCAACTTGTCATTTTGTCCAGGTAAGAGTATATGAAGGAGCAAGTAAAATACTAAAAGGGAGGCAACAACCCCAGGAAAATATGCTTTAACCAAATCATAAGAGATCCCAAATCATGAGGGGGGAGAAAGGGGATAAAAAGAGATTCAGAAAGAAAGAAAGAAAGAAAAAGGAAAGAAAGAAAAGAATTTAAAAAAGAAAATGAATAAAGAAAAGTATAAAAAAGAAAAAATATATATTAGATAAACTAGTTAAAAAACGTTAAAAAAGAAAAGGGTAAAAGTTAAAAAAATTTAGCAGAAGAAGAGAAAAAAAATGAAAAAGAAAAAAAAATTAAATTAACTGCAAGACTAAAGAATCATAGGGAGAAAGCCATGAGTTCCGTGCTTTGCTCTCTCCTCCTCTGGAATTCTGATGCTCTCCTTGGTATTGAAACTGCACTCCTTGGTAGGCGAACTTGGTCCTGGCTGGATTTCTTGTCGATCTTCTGGGGGAGGGGCCTGTTGTAGTGATTCTCAAGTGTCTTTGCCCCAGGCGGAATTGCACCGCCCTTACCAGGGGCCGGGCTGAGTAATCCGCTCGGGTTTGCTTTCAGGAGCTTTTGTTCCCTGAGTGCTTTCCGCAGAGTTCAAGGACGGGAATAAAAATGGCGGCCTCCTGGTCTCCAGCCCGGAGGAGCCGAGAGCCCGGGGCCGACTCCTCAGTGCGCCCTCAGAGAACAGCACCCAGTAACTCCCGTCTGCCTGACCTCCGGCCGCACTCCAAGCTCACCGAGCCTGTGACCGGTTCAAGGTACCCCCAAGCTGTGAGCTCACTGTCGGCTCTGTCTCTGTAGCCGGCTTCCCCGTTCTAATACCTGTAAGCTCTGTGACACTCAGACACCCCCTATCCTTCTGTGACCCTGCGGGACCTGAGGCCATGCTGACCCTGCGTGGGCTTCGCCCCGGTTTAGCCTCTGGAGCGATGTCCCTCAGCGGAACAGACTTTTAAAAGTCCGGATTTTGTGCTCTGTTGCTCCGCCGCTTGCCAAGAGCCGGCTCCTCCCCCAGGGGTCTATCTTCCCATCGCTTTGGATTCACATCTCCGCCAGTCCTACCTTTCAGAAAGTGGTTGTTTTTCTGTTTCTAGAATTGCTGTTCTTCTTCTCTTCTATCTGCCGATGGATTTGTAGGTGTTTGCACTCTTTAGATAAGCTATCTAGCTGATCTCCTGCTAGCTGAAGTAGTCTCAGCCTGCTACTTCTCTGCCATCTCAGCTCCTCCCCTCCAAAGTTCAATTTTTTAAATGTTCCTTTTTTTTATTCTATTTTAAAATTTTTTTCTTTCCTATTTTAACCTATTTTATCTTATCAATACCTTTTTAAAAAAATCTTTTTAAATTTTCATTGTTATAGTCATATTCTATCTCTTCATTTTATTTAACCTAATTTTTTATACATATAAGTTTTTCTTTCCTTAAAATTTTGGGATACAGTTTCTTCTAACAGATCAAAATATACCCTAAATCTAGCATATGGCTTTGTTCTAGTTTTCAGCCTGATCATATTCTCTCCCATTTTTTTTCTTTGTTCAACCAACTTCTTGTTTTATCAATTCCTTTTTAAGAATCTTTTTAAATTTTCATCTGTACAGTCATAGTCCATCCCTTTATTATGTTTCCCCTTATTTTGTGTATATATAAATTTTCTTTAAAATTTATTTAAAATTTGGGGAGGCAATTTCTTCTAACAGGCTAAAATACACCCAAAATCAAGTGTGTGGCTCTATTCTAACCATATATATACATGTATATATATTTTCCATTCTTTCTCCTTATTTCTCCCCTTCAGTTTTGGGTCTCTTCTGATTTGGATACTGTATATTTTTCTGGGGTTGTTGCTACCCTTTTAGTATTTTGTTCTCTGATTCATCTATTCTTATCTGGATAAAATGATAAGGCTGAAAAATCCACTTCAAAAAAAAAAAAAAAGAACAAGAGGCAATATCGACAGCTAGGAACCTAATCAATATGGACATTAGTAATATGTCAGAACCAGAGTTCAGAATGACGATTATCAAGATGCTAGCTAGGCTTGACTGAGGGTTGCCAGGGGGAGGGGAGTAGGGAGAGGGTGGCTGGGTTGTGGACATTGGGGATGGTACGTGTTATGCTGAGTGCTGTGAAGTGTGTAAACCTGGTGATTCACAGACCTGTACGCCTGGGGCTAATAATACATTATATGTTAATAAATTTTTTTTTAAAAAAAATGCTAGCTGGGCTTGAAAAAGCACAGAAGATACTAGAGAATCCCTTTCTGAAGATACAAAAACCCTTTCCAGAGAAATACAAGAACTGAAATCTAACCAAGTTGAAATTTAAAAAATGCTATTAATGAGGTGCAATAAAAAATAGAAGTTCTTACTGCTAGGATAAATGAGGCAGAAGAGAGAATTAGTGATATAGAAGACCAAATGATGGAGAATAATGAAGCTGAGAAAAAGAGAGATAAACAATTACTGGACCACGAGGAAAGAATTTGAGAGGTAAGTGATACCATAAGATGAAACAATATTAGAATAATTGGGATCCCAGAAGAAGAATAAATAGAGGGGCAGAGGGAATATTAAAACAAATTATAGCAGAGAACTTCCCTAATTTGGGGACTGGAACAAGGATCAAAATCCAGGAAGTGCAGAGAACTCCCCTCAAAATCAACAAAAATGGGTCAACACCTCATCATCTAATAGTAAAACTTACAAGTCTCAGTGACAAAGAGAAAATCCCAAAAGCAGCTCAGGACAAGAGGTCTGTAGCCTACAGTGATAGAAATATTAGCTTCGCAGCAGACCTATCCACAGAGACCTGGTAGGCCAGAAAGGACTGGCATGATATATTCAGAGCATTAAATGAGAAAAATATGCAACCAAAAATACTACATCCAGCTAGGCTGTCATTGAAAATGGAAGGAGGAATAAAAAGCTTCCAGGACAAACATAAACTAGAAGAATTTGAAAACACCAAACCAGCCCTACAGGAAATATAGAAAGTGGTCCTCTAAGCAAAGAGAGGTCTCTTACCCTAAAAGTAAGAGACCAGAAAGGAACAGAGACAATATACAGTAACAGTCACTTTACAGGCAATACAATGGCACTAAAGTCACATCTTTCAATAGTTGCCCTGAATGTAAATGGGCTAAATGCCCCAATCAAAAGGCACAGTGTATCAGAAAGGAAACAAAAAAACAAGATCCACTGATATGCTGCCTGCAAGAAACTAATTTTAGATACAAAGACACCTCCAGATCTAAAGTGAGAGGGTGGAAGACAAATTACCATGCTAATGGACATCAAAAGAAAGCTGGGATGGCAGTCCTTATATTAGATAAATTATATTTTAAGCCAAAGACTAAAATAAGAGATGAGGAAGAACACTATATCATACTTAAAGGGTCTGTCCAACAGGAAGATCCAACAATTTTAAATATCTATGCCCCTAACATGGGAGCAGCCAAATATATAAACCAATTAATAACAAAATCAAAGAAACACAGTAATAGTAGGGGACTTTAACATCCCTCTCACTGAAATGGACAGATTATGTAAGCAAAAGATCAACAAGGAAATAAAGACTTTAAATGACACACTGGGCCAGATGGACATCATAGATATATTCAGAACATTCCATCCCAAAGCAACAGAATATACATTCTTCTCTGATGCACATGGAACATTCTCTAGAATAGACCACATCTTGGTTCATAAATCAGGTCTCAACAAGTACCAGAAGTTTGGGATCATTCCCTGGATATTTTCAGACCACAATGTTTTGAAACCAGAACTCAGCCACAAAAGGAAAGTTGGAAAGAACTCAAATACGTGGAGGCCAAAGAGCATCCTACTAAAGAATTAATGGGTCAATCAGGAAATTAAAGAAGAATTTAAAAATTCATGGAAACAAATGAAAATGAAAACACAATTATTCAAAATCTTTGGGATGCAGCAAAGGCGTACCTGAGAGGAAAGTATATAGCAACACAAGCCTTTCTCAAGAGACAAGAAAGGTCTCAAATACAGAACCTAAAGGATCTGGAGAAAGAACAGCAAATAAAGCCTAAACCCAGTAGGAAAAGAGAAATAACAAAGATCAGAGCAGGGGAATAAGGGTGTATCAGCTGCCTTCAGCTCAGGTCATGATTCCAGGGTCCCAGGATTGAGCCACCCATCAGGCTCCCTGCTTGGTGGGAAGCCTACTTCTCCCTCTCCCATTCCCTCTGCTTGTGTTCCCTCTCTTGCTGTCTCTCTCTCTGTCAAATAAATAAATAAAATCTTAACAAAAAAATATCAGAGCAGAAATCAATGAACTAGAAACCAAAAGAATAGTAGAACACATCGACAAAACTAGGAGGTGGTTCTTTGAAAAAATTAATCAGATTGATCAACCCCTGGCTAGTCTTATCAAAAAGAGAAGAGAAAGGAACCAAATTAATAAAATCATGAATGTAAGAAGAGAAAGCAAAACCAACACCAAAGAAATATAAACAATTATAAGAATATATTATCAGCAACTATACACCAGCAAATTTGACAATCTGGAAGAAATAGATGTATTCCTAGAGATGTATAAACTACCAAAACAGAACCAGGAAGAAATAGAAAACCTGAACATATCCATGACCAGTAAGGAAATTGAAACAGTAATCAAAAAATCTCCCAACAAACAAGAGCCTAAGGCCAGACAGTTTCCCAGGGGAATTCTACCAAACATTTAAAGAGGAATTAATACCCATTATCCTGAAACTGTCCTAAAAAACAGAAATGGAAGGAAAACTTCCAAACTCGTTTTATGAGGTCACCATTACCTTGATTCCAAAACCAAAGACCCCATCCAAAGGGAGAATTACAGACCAATGTCCCTGATGAACATGGATGCAAAAATTCTCACCAAAATACTAGCCAATAAGATCCAACAACTGAGATTAAATGGACTATTCACCAGACCAAGTGGGATTTATTCCAGGGCTGCAAAGTTGGTTCAACATCTGCAAATCAATCAATGTGATACAATACATTAATAAAAGAAACTATATGATACTCTCTTTAAATGCTGAAAAATCATTTGACAAAGTAGAGTAACCTTTGTTGATCAAAACTCTTCACAATATAGGGATAGATGGTACATATCTCAATATCTTAAAAACAATCTATGAAAAACCCACAGCAAATATCATTGTCAATGGGGAAAAACTGAGAGCTTTTCCTCTAAGGTCAGGAACAAGCCAAAGCTGTCTACTACCACTACTGTTATTCAAGATAGTACTAGAAGTCTTAGCCTCAGCAACAGACCACAAAAAGAAAGAAAAGTCATCCAAATCAACGAAGAAGTCAAACTCTCACTCTTTGTGGATGATATGATACTTTATGTGGAAAACTGAAAAGACTCCACTCCAAAACCACTAGAAGTCATACAGGGATTCAGTAAAGTGTCAGGATATAAAATCAATGAACAGAAATCAGTTGCATTTCTATATACCAACAGCAAGACAGAAGAAAGAGAAACTAAGGTGTTGATCCCATTTACAATTGCACCCCAAACCATAAGATACTTAGGAATAAACCTAACCAAAGAATCAAAGAATCTGCACTCACAAAACTATAAAGTCCTCATGAAAGAAATTGAGGAAGACACAAAGAAATGGAAAAACGTTCCGTGCTCATGGATTGCATATTTGTTCAAATATTCATATTTGTTCAAATATGAAAATGTCTACACTACCTAAAGCAATCTACACAATTAATGAAACCCTATCAAAATACCAACAATTTTTTTCAAAGAGATAGAATAAATAATCCTAAAATTTATATGGAACTGGAAAAGACCCTGAATAGCCAGAGAAGTGTTGAAAAAGAAAACAAAAGTTGGAGGCATCACAATTCCATACTTCAAGCTCCATCACAAAGCTGTAATCATCAAGACAGTATGGTACTGGCACAAAAAGAGACACATCAATCAATGGAACAGAATAGAGAGCCCAGAAATGGACCCTCAACTCTATGGTCAACTAACCTTTGACAAAGCAAGAAAGAATGTCCAATGGAAAAAAGACAGCCTCTTCAACAAATGGTGTTGGGGAAATTGGACAGCCATATGCAGAAAAATGAAACTGGACCATTTCCTTACACTATACAAAATAATAGACTCAAAATGGGTGAAAGACCTCAGTGTGAGACAAGAATCCATCAAAATACTTGAGGAGAACAGAGGCAGAAACCTCTTTGACCTGAGCCACAGCAACTTCTTCCTAGAAACATCACCAAAGGCAAGGGAAGCAAGGGCAAAAATGAACTATTGGGACTTCATCGAGATCAAAAGCTTTTGCACAGCAAAGGGAACATTAAACAAAACCAAAATAGAAATGACAGAATGGGAAAATATATTTGTAAATGACATATAAGATAAAGGGCTAGTATCCAAAATCTATAAAGAACTTATCAAGCTCAACACCCGAAGAACAAATAATCCAATCAAGAAATGGGTTAAGCCGCTGCCTTCGGCTCAGGTCATGATCTCGGGGTCCTGGGATCGAGTCCCGCATCGGGCTCTCTGCTCAGCAGGGAGCCTGCTTCCTCCTCCTTCTCTCTCTACCCGCCTCTCTGCCTACTTGTGATCTCTCTCTGTCAAATAAATAAATAAAATCTTTAAAAAAAAAAGAAATGGGCAGAAGACATGAACAGACATTTCTGCAAAGAAGACATCCAAATGGCCAACAGACACATGAAAAAGTGCTCAACATTACTTGGTATCAGGGAAATACAAATCAAAACCACAGTGAGATACCACTTCACACCTATCAGAATGGATAAAATTAACAAGTCAAGAAACGACAGGTGTTGGCAAGGATGTGAGAAAGGGGAACCCTCCTACATTTTTGGTGAGAATGCAAGCTGGTGAAGCCACTCTGGAAACAGTATGGAAGTTCCTCAAAAGGTTGAAAATAAAGCTACTCTATGAGCCAGCAATCGCACTACTGGGTATTTACCCTAAGATACAAATGTAGTGATCCAAAGGGGCATGTGTATCTGAATGTTGAAAGCAGCAATGTCCAAAATAGCCAAACTACGGAAAGAACCTAGATGTCCATCAACAGAAGAATGAATAAAGAAGATGTGCTATATATACACAATGGAATAATATGCAGCCATCAAAACCTCAAAATCTTGCCATTTGTAATGATGTGGATGGAACTAGAGTGTATTATGCTAAGAGAAATACATCAATCAGAGAAAGATAATTATCATATGATCTCTTTGATATGAGGAATTTGAGAGGCAGGCCTGGGATTAATGAGTAAAAGGAAGGGAAAAATGAAACAAGATGGGACTGGGAGGGAGACAAACCATAAGAGACTCTTACTCTCAGGAAACAAACTGAGGGTTGCTTGAGGGCAGTTGGGGAGGCTTAGGGTAGCTGGGTGATGGACATCATAGAGGGTATGTGCTGTGGTGAGTGCTATGAATAAAAATTTAAAAAAATGATTTGTAGATGTCGAACCATCCTTGTATGCCTAGTATTAACCCTTCTTTTTCATGGTGTATCATGTTTTGTGTATTAATAAGTTTGGTTTCCAAATATTTTGTTGAGGGATTTTGTATCTATATTCATCAAGAATATTGGCATATAATTTCCTCTTCTTGCAGTGTCCTTGTCTGGTTTTGGTGTCAGGATCCTCTTTACCTCATAAAATGCATTTTGAAGTATTCCCTCCTCTTCTGTTTTTTTTTTAAATGATTTTTTAATAGATTATTTATTTATTTATTTGATAGAGAGAGATCACAAGTAGGCAGAGAGGCAGGCAGAGAGAGAGGGGGAAGCAGGCTTCCCGCTGAGCAGAGAGCCCGATGTGGGGCTCGATCCCAGGACCCTGAGATCATGACCTGAGCTGAAGGCAGAGGCTTAAGCCACTGAGCCACCCAGGCGCCCCTCCTCTTCTGTTTTTTAAAGAGAGTTATGGAAGGATTGGAATCATTTTGTATTGAAATGCATGGTATAATTCATCAGTGAAGCAACCTGGTCCTGGACTTTTCATTGTTGGTAGGTATTTGATTATTGATTTATTCTCTTTACTAGAAATTGGCCTGTTCAGATTTTCTATTCTACATGGCTCCATCTTGGTAGGTTGTATGTTTTGAGGAATTTAGCCATTTTGTCTAGACTATCCAATTTGTTGGTTTATAATAGTTCATGATGGTCTCTTGTGATCCTTTTTATTTCTGTGCTAACAATTGTTATTGTCTCCTTTTTCATTCAAAATTTTACTTCTTTAATTTAATTTAAATAAAAATGTTTGTTTATTCAAACCCTCTCTTTTCTTGGTGAGCCAAGCTAAATGCTTATCAATTTTTAAAATCTTTTTAAAAAAACCCTTTGTTTATTGATCTCTTCTATTGTCATTTAATGTCTATATTATTTGTATCCACTCTTATATTTGATATTTCCTTAATTTTGTGAACTTTGGGCTTTGTTCTTCTTTTCATAGTTTCTTGATGTTTAATATTAAGTTTTTTTATTTGAGATCCTCCTTATTTCCTTGTTTTTCTTTTTTTATTATTTTTAAATTTTATTTTATTATTTTTTCACTTAAATTCAATTAGCTAATGTATAGTACATCATTAGTTTTTGATATAATGTTCAATGGTTTATTATTCACATATAACACCCAGTGCTCATTACATCATGTGCCCTCCTTAATGCCCATTAACCAGTTACCCCATCCCCCACCCACCTCCCCTTCTGCAACCTTCAGTTTGTTTCCTGGAGTCAAGAGTCTTAGACGGTTTATCTCTGTCTCTGATTTCTTCCTTTCCATTTTCCCTCTTTTCCTCTATAGTTCTCTGCACTATCCCTTATGTTCCATATATTAGTGAAACCGTATGATAATTGTCTTTCTCTGATTAACTTATTTCACTTGGCATCTTAATTCCTATAAGGTTCCCTCTTAGACACTTTTGCTGAATCCCGTCAGTTTGGGTATGCTGTATTTCCATTTTCATTTGTATCAAGATTTTTTTTATTTCTCTTTTGATTTCTTCTTTGACCTATTGATTGTTCACCAGCATGTGGCTTTGTCTCCACATATTTGTGAATTTTCCAGTTTTTGTCCTATAACTCTTTTCTAGTTTTATACCATTGTATCAAAAATGCTTGATATGATTTTAATCTTTTAAGATTTCCTAAGATATACAGTGTAGTTGGACATACAATGTACCCTGAGGATGTTCCATACACGCTTGATAAGAATGTTTATTCTGGTGCTGTTGGTTGGAATGCTCTGTAAATATCTGTTAAGTCCATTTGGTCTAATGTATCATTTAAGCCCAGTGTTCTGAAATTCATTTTCTGTCTGATCTATCCACTGTTAAAAGTGGAGTATTAAAATCCTTACAATTATTGTATGGACTTCTATTTCTCTTATTATGTCTGTTTATGTTTGTTTTATATATTTAGGTGTTAATGTTTTATGTGTGCAGATATTTACATGTATGACTTCTTGTTAGATTGGTCCATTTATCACTATATGTGACTTCTTTTTAGACTCTTATTTAAGTCTTACAATCTATTTTCTATGATATAAGTAAAGTTATCCCTGATTTCTTTTGTTTTGCATTTTCTTAGAATATTATTCCTTCCCTTTAGTGTGTGCATGCCCTTAAACCTGAAATGATTCTTTTATAAGAAGCATAAAGTTTGTTCTTGTCTTTTTTTTCTTTTAATTCATTCAGCCACTGAATGAATCTGGGTTTAGATTAGAGAACCTAGTTTTGTGATATTTGAAGTGATATTTGAAGTAATTATTGACAGGTATGAACTTACTATTGATATTTTGCTCATGGTTTTCTGGCTGTTTTGTAATTCTTTGTTCTTTTTTTCTTCTCTTGGTCTCTCTTTTTTTGACTTGATTTTTATCTGTAGTGGTATGCTTTGATTCTCTTTATCTTTTGTGTATCTACTATAGGATTATGCTTTGTGCTTACCATGAGGATTATATCAAACATGCTATATTTATAACAGTCAATTTTAAGTTGATAACAACTTAACTTTGAATGCACCCTTAAACTTTATATTTCCAATCTCACCTTCCCAAAACAATTTATGTTTTTGATTAAATAATTTGCATATTTTTACTGGAATCAATTTTAATTACCATTTCATATTATTCTTTATTAATATGCAGAAATGAAACTAACTTTTGTATTCTGGAAATTTGGTGAATTTATTAGTACTAATGAACTTTTTGTAGATTCTTTAGTTTTTCCTACATATATGTTCATGTCATGTATGACAGAATTAATGTTATATCTACCTTTCCAAATGTATGCCTTTATTTCTTTTTCTTGCTTAATTGTCCTGGTTAGGTCTTGCAAAACTATGTTGACTAGAAATGCTAAAAACAGCATTCTGTTCTTATTTCTAATCTTGGAGAAAAAGCTTTACCAATTTGTAAGATGTTATACATGAGCTTTTCTTATATGGTTTTTATCACATTGAAGAGTTTCTTTCTAGTCCTGGTTTGTTGAATATTTTTTATCACAAAATATTGTTGAGTTTTTTAATCTACATTTTTATTTAAATTCCAGTTACTTAATATATAGCATAATATTGGTTTCAGGAGTAGAATTTAGTGATTCATCACTTACATATCATATCTAGTGTTCATCATAACAATTTCCCTTCTTAATACCTATCAACCATTTAGCCCATCCCCCACCCACCTCCTTCCATCAACCCTCAGTTTATTCATTATTGTTAAGAGTCTCTTATGGTTTGCTCACCTCTCTCTTTTTATCCCCCTTCCACTATGTCCATCAGATTTGTTTCCTAAGTTCCATGTATAAATGAATGTGAGTGAAATCATATGGTATTTGTATTTCTCTGTTTGACTTATTTCACTTAGCTCCATCCATGCCATTGTGAATGGCAACATTTCATTCTTTTAGACTGCAGAATAATATTTCATCAGACACACATATATTTATATTTATATTCATGTCTTCTTTATTCACTCATCAGTTGATGGGCATTTGGGCTCTCTCCATTTTTGGCTATGGTATGGGAGAAGATACTTGCAATGACATATATGATAAAGGGGTATTATCCAAAATTTATAAAGTACTTATCAAACTCAACACCCAGAAAACAAATAATCCCATTAAGAAAAGGGTAGAGGACATAATCAGATATTTTTCCAAAGAAGATAGATGGATTGTTAATAGACACATGAAAAGGTGCTCAACATCACTCAGCATCAGGTAGTACAAATCAAAACCACAGTGTGATATTACCTCAAACCTATCAGAATGGCTAAAATTAACAACACTGGCAACTATAGAGGTTGGCAAGGATGTGGAGAAAGAGAAACTCTCTTACAGTGTTGGTAGGAATGAAAGCTGGTGCAGACACTCTGGAGAACAACACGGAATTTCTTCAAAAATTTAAAAATAGAAATACCCTATTACCCAGCAATTGCACTACTAGGTCGTTACCCAAAGGATACAAAAATAAGGATGATAAGGGGTAAATGCTCTCCAATGTTTATAACAGCACTATCAACAAGAACATCAAATTTTATCAAATATTTTCTCTGCATCAATTTAGATAATCAATTTTCCCTTCCTTCCATTTATTTGGTATGCTATATTGATTTTTATTATGTTGAATAAATCTTGAATTCCAAGATAAGTCCCATTTGGTCATGGTATATCATCCTTTTAATGTGCTGGTAAATTCTACTTGGAGGGTTTTGTTTGTTTGTTTTCCAAAGATCTTTGAAAAAAAAGTTCAAAAGTGATATTTGTCTGTAGATTTATTTTCCCATAGTGTCTTTTTCTGCTTTGGGTATTAGAGTAATGCTGGAATCATATAGTATTTTGGAAGATTTTCAAAAGGATTGGTATTAATTTTTGTTTAGATGTTTGTCACTATTCACTTTTGAAGATCTTTTTCTGCAAGCTTTTCTTTTTTTCATTCATTTTTTAAAATTTTGTTTTATTTTTTCAGCATTCCAAGATTCATTGTTTATGCACCACACCCAGTGCTCCATGCAATACATGCCCTCCTTAATACCCACTATCAGACTCCCCCACTCCTCCACTCCCTCCCTTTCAAAACTCTCAGTTTGTTTCTCAGAGTCCACAGTCTCTCATGTTTTGCCTTCCCCTCTGATTTCTCCCAATTCACTTTTCCATTCCTTCTCTTAATGTCCTCGATGTTACTCCTTATGCTCCACAAGTAAGTGAAACCATATGATAATTGACTCTCTCTGCTTGACTTATTTCACTCAGCACAATTTCTTCCAGTCCCATCCGTGTTGATACAAAAGTTGGGTATTCATCCTTTCTGATGGAGCATAATACTCCATAACATATATATGGCCCATATATTCTTTATCCATTTGTCTGTTGAAGGACATCTTGGTTCCTTCCATAGTTTGGTAATTGTAGCCATTGCTGCTCTGAACATTGTAGTACATATGGCCTTTCTTTTTACTACATCTGTATCTTTGGGGTAATACCCAGTAGTGTAATTGCAGGGTCATAGGGTAGCTCTAGTTTTAATTTCTTAAGAAATCTCCACACTGTTTTTCAAAGTGGCTGTGCCAACTCGCATTCCCACCAACAGTGTAAGAGGGTTCCCCTTTCTCCACATCCTCTCCAACACTTGTTGTTTCCTGTCCTGATAATTTTGTCTAAGGAGCTATTAGATTGGCCACACCCTGGGAACTCTTATTTCTTGACTTTGGTAGTAATGTTCTGTCAAAGAGACTCATTATTGTACTTTGTGCTTCCTCATTTTCTTGACTTCCTGGAGCTCAAATATAAAAGAGGAAGTAAAAATTGAGAGACAAACAAAGTACATGGAGTTAAAGGAAAAGACTTAATCAGTGTCTTATGTTTCAGGAGCTGGAGGGAGAGGACAATCACACGAATCATGGACCTCAAAGGTATACAAGTACAGGTTAAAAGAAGGGGAGAGAGAAGCACAATGATTAAGCTGAGCTCTTTATTTTTTAACTTAGGGCATAATGTTTTAGTTTTTTAATTTGTGGAAATTTTAAAATTTCATATTATGTGACCTGAATTTTATCGTTGTGTACTTACACAGTGGGTAAGAGAAAGACTTGAACAGATTAGTTCTCCATTTTCTCCTTTAATTTGTCCTATCAGAGAAAAGTGGCATGCCAGTGTTTAAATACAAGATAAACCTTGGAATTTGGCTAACAATGTTCCAAAATTGTAGAGAGTCACTGTGTGAACAGAAAGGAATGGAACAGAGAGAAGGATAGCTGGATAGGCCAAGATCAGCACTGCCAGAGCAGTCATGATCCAGGAGATACCTTAAATGAGTCAGCTGAACCAGACAAGACATGTGTAGAGAAGCATTTAGACAGAGGAGGTATGTTGTATGCAACACATTACAAATGAAGTGGAAAAAATATATGGAAAAATGGAAACAATAGGCAATTAATAATGTAAGTTGAATAAGCATGGGAGAAATCTTCAATCCTCTCAGTTACCTCAGACATTTAAATTTAGTCAACAACAGAAAACAGAATTTTGGCTCTCACAATGATAGACTGCCACATAGTAAGCACTCAGTAAACATTTGTTAACAAATGAAGGAAAAATATAAGAAAGACTGCCTTCATTTGGCAGTAGCATCTGAGATCATTTGAAGAGTCCTGGATGAACACTAACTATTATTTTATCATAGAATTATTCAATTTGCTGGGACAGATCCCACAATTGTCACAAAAGGTGTTTTCTATTTTAATAAAGAAAAAGAAACTGACCTTTCTATTTGCTTTTCAGATTAGGATCTGTGCCAATAGAAATGGCATGAGGACTTTTCCTACTAGGAGTAAAGAAGTAAAATGAAGCTATTAAGTGAAACAATTACATTATTTAGGATATTTAAACTCAACTGATGCACCTGCTGGCCAGATTGTGTTTTCTGAGGATGATTTCCAAATAAAAATAACTCATTCTCAAACAAGGGTGGGGGATGCAAAAGGGGTATCATAGCTCAAGAATCTGATGGTGGAAGGAAGGAGTGGATAGGTGTCTCTATTTTATTTCCTATCACCGACTTCAACCCTAGAGCTGGCCTTGTGTACACATTGTAACTTCACTGAAGCAAAGAGCTTGGGGTCTTCCCCAGGTCTGAGTTAAAGAGAGAAATGATATGGCTGGTAGGGACTATTAGAGTGAGGATATTTCCTATCTTTCTACAAGCTGTCAGTGATCCAGATGAGGAGCCTGTGTTCTTTGCTGTATTAATTGATATGCAGAACCAATCTGAAGACAGTGGCTTGCCAAGCCAAACTGCTACTCCTGGTGAATCTTGAAAGACCCCATTCAGGAAAACTCTGGATTGTTTTACAAGGTGCTTTGGATGACAACAATGTCCCAAACTCTAACTCTCTTGATTTTTTCCCTTCTGAACTGTCTCTCCTTTCTGATAAACCAGGAGAATCCCTAGGTTTTCTAACTTCAAGGTTCTCCCAGGTCCAGCTGATCCTCTGCTTTCTTTCATAGGAAATTTCACAATTTGAGACCATGCATACTACAAACAAAGAACCATGGATATAAATATTCATCTGCAGCCACTTTCCTCTCATTTTTTACTGTTATTCTCTTGGTCATTTTATAATGCTGGCATGCTTGCTTGTTTTTCTATCATCATATTTGTAACATCTGTTTAAAACAGGCAGCACCTTCAGGTGGGATGGGGGTTGTCAGGGTTGGTGGGAGTGGGGAATTCACTATAGGGAGCTACTACTCTTCTTAGCCCTGTGACACTATACCTCCACCATAGAAGCAGTACTGCCTGTTCCCAAGTCATTCATGGAATAAAACTATCATCAATGTACAGTGTTTCAGTTTTTCCCCCCACAGATGTCAGTTCTTATCCTGAGTGGGACTATACCATGAAGAGTTAAAAAAGAAATAACATCTGTCTACTCAGCCTTCAGCTCTCTCTATATGCCAACACCTCATATGTGAGGGAGATGAACAATGATTCAGGAGAAGCATTAAGACAGAAGGTGTTTCCGGATTCTAGAGAAAGGCCCTCAACTTCATTACTGTAACAAATTCATGATCATCACTACTCTGCTGTCAGAGAGAACCCCGCCAACAGCATATCACCTCCAACATCAGTTTGTTTTTTCTCATAATAGGATTTTTTTTCTTCCTCAGCTTCCCTTGAAAGGTAACAGAACACACATTTTCAAGGAAAGAGGAAAAGTTTTGAAGCATAAGGTCAAAAGCTTTGACCTTAACTTCCACAAACCTGGAGGAGGCCTCCAGAAAATTTGTTTTAGGAATTTTCAAAATACTCTAGAGTGAAAATGTATTATTACTTGCTAGATAAAATTATCAAAAGACCTTTAAAAACACTTAATTAGAAGTCTATGTGAACATCACCACTTATAAAAATTCTTTTATCAAAGCCTATTTCTCCCAATTCCACAAGATAAACAAGCCAAAACCATATGCCAGAATCAGTCATTTATGTGTATAAATCCATAAATGAGTAGATTTTAACAATTTAGAGAACACAGAAGAACTCCTCTGAAAAATCTGATGAAAACCATGAACACTCTCTGCTAAGGAATCCTTATACATCCCACAATATTTTTCACAGAGTTCATTGGTGAATTCAATCAATATATGGTGAAAATTAATGCTAAAGATACCCAAATTTTATGAGGAAATAGAGCAAAGAACACATCCTAATTCATTTTACAAAGCCAGCATTACTCTGGTAACAAACTTAGCAAAAATGCTAAAAGCAAAGTACATACCAATATCACTCATTAGGATAAATGAAAAGTCTCTAATATTGTCAAATTGAACCCAACATCTTGAAAAAAAAAAGGATAATACATCACAAAAAATTAGGTATAACCAAAATATGGTTGGATTAACATTCAAATAGTAATCAAAATGGAAAACTTCAGCTTGTAAAGGACTCTTGTGATGAGGATGAAAAGAAAACTACCGACTGGAAGGAAAAACTTACAAAGAACTTAACTGACAAAGGTCTAGTATTTAGTATATATCTTTTCTAAAAGCCTCAGAATTAGCAACAACAAAAAAAGACCCCCAAAACTCCATTTAGAAAACAGGCAAAATATATGATCATTTTGCTGAAAAGGATATGTGGATGGCAACTAAATGCATGACAAGATGTTCCACTTCATTAAACATAAAGGAAATGCAAGTTAAAATGACAAGATATCACCACACATCTTACTGAAAAGCCATGATAAAGAAAAAAAAAAAAAAAGAAAAACAGTGATAACGACAAACGCTAGCAGGGAAATGTAGAAGCTGAGTCAGTCATACATTGCCTGTGGAAATATAAAATGACACAGAAATGATAAAAAAAAAAGTTAGCAGTTTGTTTAAAAAAAATAAAAGCACCGAACATGCAGCTATCATATGACCCAGCAAATGTACTTCTGGGTATTTATCCCAGATAAATGCAAATTCATGTTTATACAAATTTGAGCACAGTTTATAGTAACTTCATTTATATTACCCCCAAATTGGGTACAACCAAGATATCCTACAATAGGTAAATACCACAGTAAATAGGAGTCTGGTTCAAGATGGTAATTTAGAAAAACTCTGAATTCACCATGGACACACCAAATCTACATCTATGTGCAGAGAAATTCTTCCTGAAAAATAACAGGGCTCACTGACCAGCTTCTGTGCAACAAAAAATAGACCACATAGAGAATGGCAAGAGAGAGATGGTAAAGAAGGGAACATCCCATCCCCAGCATGGCAAACTGAGGGGATAGAAGGGAGGGATTGTACTGAGGGACTATGAGTAGATTTGTCTACCCTGGCACACAGAAAAAAGAAGCTATGGTTTTAAAAAAAAGACTACTATATAAAAGATCCAGTCCTAGAACTCCACCAAAAAACAGGGAAGTTTCTAGAACTCCCTCTAGGATAGAGCGGTTGACAAGTGACACAGTTCATATTTGTCGTCCACTGTAGGTTCTAGCTACTATACTGACCTGCCACCTCAGTGAGCCCTGGAACCCTAGCTCACACCAACTCCAGCCATACCATCAGGGTGACTCCAGGGTGATTCACACTGGCACATCCTTGGTCAGTGCTCACTACAGCTTCAGCCAACTTGCTGAGGTGATACAGGCACAAAGCATCCCAGAACACTCCAGGCCAACACTATTTTTGCTCAGGACAGTTTACTGGGGCACTCCCAACACAGAATACTCTGGAACCTCCTGGTTCATATCTGCTTTGGTTCCAGCCACCTCACCAGGGTGACCCTGCATGGAGTACCCTGGGATACCCTGGCCCATGCTGACCTTGGATCCAGTCACCCAAGCAGGGTGCCCCTAGCACTGAGCAGCCATGGACACCACAACACCACAGCTTGCACCTACTTTAGCTACAGCTGTCCTCTCAGGGTTCCCTGTGTACCAAGAGCTCTTGAAAACCTTGAATTGCACCTGTTTCAGCTTCAGCTGTTTTCCCAGAGCACCCTCTGCACAGAAAGCTCTGGGACCACCCAGACCTATACTTACTTTGGCTATAGCTGCCCTGCCAGAAAGCCTTCTGCATGGAGAGCTCCAGGAACATGCAGTTTGCTACTACTTCAGCTTTAGCTGTCCTTCTAGGACACCTTCTGTGCAGAGAGCCCAGTCCATGCCCATTTCATCTCTGGTCATTCCACTATGGCAGCCCCATTACACTGTTCTGGGACCTCCAGCCCACATCAGACACAGCTCTAGCCAGCCAGCCAAGTCAGCAGGCACACAGTCTACAGGGGGCATGACCATTCCTCCACGACCCAAGACCATTCCTTCAAGTTTAGGAGAAGTAGCCATTCCATGTAATTCATATAAACAAACACAGAAAGTCATGTAAAATGGAGAGACAGGGATGTGCTCTAAATACAACCCAAGGCAAAACTTCAGAAAAAGAATTAAATGAAGAGTTGAAAGTAATTATCATAAAGATGATCACTAGACTGTGGAGAAGAATAAGATTCAGAAGGAACTTGAATAAAAAGAGAAAACATTAAAAAGAGTCAAAGTTGAAGAATACAATAAGTGAATGAAAAAATATATGACAATGAACCAACAGTATATTAGTGGATGCAGAAGAACAAATCAGTGATCTGGAAAACAAGATAATAAAAACACCCAAGTTGAACTGCAATAAACAAAAAGGAATTTTATTTGTTTATTTAAAAATTTTAATTGATTTATTCATTTAAGTAATCTCTACAACCAAAGTGGGGCTTGAACTCATGACTTAAAAATCAAGAGAGGCATGGCCTTCTGACTGAGCCAGCAAAATATCCCAAGGGAAAAAAAATAAAAAGAGGATAAGTTAAGAAATCTTTTTGATGGCATCAAGCAAACACACATTTACATATTAGGGAATCCCAGAAAAAAAGAGAGACAGGGAGGGGCAGAAAACATACTTGAAGAAATAATAGCTGAAAACTTCCCTAACTTGGAGAAGGAAACAGGCATACAGGTTTTGGAAGCACAGAGAGTTCCAAACAAGATGAATTCAAGGAGGTTCAACACCATAACACATAATAATTAAAGCATCAAAGGTTAAAGATAAGTAATAATTCAACAGAGAGAGTCAATTATCATATGGTTTTACTTACTTATGGAACATAAGTAATGACACAGAAGACATTGAGAGATGGAGAGGATAAGTGACTTGGGAGAAATCGGAAGGGGAGACAAACCATGAGGGACTATGGACTCTGAGAAACAAACTGAAGATTTTAGAGGGGAGGGAGGTGGGGGGTTTGGAGCCTGGTGGTGGTATGAAGGAGGGCATGTATTGCATGAAGTACTGGATGTGGTGTATAAAGAATGAATCTTGTAACACTGAAAAAAAAATAAAATTACAAAAAAAAGAGGAGGAGTGAATTTTAAAAGCAGCAAGAGAGATGTACAAAGTTATGTGTGAGAAAAACTGAATAAAGCTATTAGTTCATTTTTTTGGCAGAGATTATTCAGACCAGAAGGGAATAGCATGATATATTTGAGCTGAAAGGACAAAAAAACCTACAACAAAGAATACTCTACCTGACAATTTAATAATTTCAGAATTTAAAAAAAAAGTATAAAGAGTTTCCCAAAAAACAACATTAAAGGAATTCCTAATGACTAAATTGGTATTATGAGAAATGTTAAAAAGACTTCTTTAAGTGAAAAAGAAAAGCCCATAATTAGAAGAAAATTATGAATAAAAAGATGAAAATGTGACAACATATACATCAAATATGGAGTGGGTGAAAAAGTTTTTAAAGAATGTTTGAACTTAAGTGCCATCAACTTAATATAGACAGCTATATACTTAAGGTCCTATATATGAACCTCATGGTAACCACAAAGTCAGAACTCAGATACACAAAAAATAAAGAGAAAGAAAGCCAAATATAATATTAAAGAAAGTCATCAATCATAAGGAAATATAGCAAGAGAAGTAGAAAGGAATAGAGAAGAATTACAAAAACACCCAGAAAATATCAAAATGGCAGTAAGCACATACTTATCAACAATTACTTTAAATGTAAATGGTCTAAAAGCTCTAATCAAAAGACACAGCATGGTAGAATGGTTAAAAAGGAAGACCAATTCCTCAAAATGTTGAAAATAGAACTGCCCTATGACCCAGCAATTGCACTGCTGGGTATTTACCCTAAAGATACAAACGTAGTGATCCAAAGGGGCACGTGCACCCGAATGTTTATAGCAGCAATGTCCACTATAGCAAAACTATGGAAAGAACCTAGATGTCCATCAATAGATGAATGGATAAAGAAGATGTGATATATACACACAATGGAATATTATGCAGCCATCAAAAGAAATGAAATCTTGCCATTTGCGACAACGTGGATGGAACTAGAGCGTATCATGCTCAGTGAAATAAGTCAAGCGGAGAAAGACAACTATCATATGATCTCCCTGATATGAGGAAGTGGTGATGCAACATGGGGGGTTAAAGGGGTAGGAGAAGAATAAATGAAACAAGATGGGATTGGGAGGGAGACAAACCACAAGTGACTCTTAATCTCACAAAACAAACTGAGGGTTGCTGGGGGGAGGGGGGTTGGGAGAAGGGGGGTGGGGTTATGGACATTGGGGAGGGTATGTACTTTGGTGAGTGCTGTGAAGTGTGTAAACCTGGCGATTCACAGACCTGTACCCCTGGGGATAAAAATATATGTTTACAAAAAATTAAAAAATTAAAAAAAAAGGAAGACCCATCTGTATGTTGCATACAAGAAACTCACTTCACACTTACACATACATTCAGACTGAAAGTGAAGGGATAGGAAAAAAAAACACTCCATGTGAATGAAATAGTTAAAAAGCCATACTTATATTAAACAAAATATTTATTTTTAGTTTTAAGTTTCATTTAAATTCTGGTTACTTTGAACATATTAAACATACAGTTTAATATTAGTTTCAGGTATAGAGTTTAGTAATTGATCACTTACCTACCACATCCTATGAACTTTAAAACCAGTGCCCTCCTTAATACCCATCACCTATTTAACCCTTTCCACCACTCACCTGCCTCCAGCAACCCTCAGTTTGTTCTCTATAGTTAAGAGCCTATTTTATGGTTTGCCTCTCTCTTTTTTCCCTTATGTTCATTTATTTTGCTTCTTAATTCCACATATGAGTGAAATCACATAAACTTAAGAAAAAAGACTGTCAAAAAAGCCAAAAAATTCTTGTCTCACGTTGAGGTCTTTTATCCATTTTGAGTTTATCTCTGTGTGCGGTGTAAGAGAATGGTCGAGTTTCATTCTTCTACATATAGCTGTCCAGTTTTCCCAGCACCATTTATTGAAGAGACTGTCTTTTTTCCACTGTATATTTTTTCCTGTTTTGTCGAAGATTAATTGACCATAGAGTTGAGGGTCCATATCTGGGCTCTCTACTCTGTTCCACTGGTCGATGTGTCTGTTTTTATGCCAGTACCATGCTGTCTTGGTGATCACAGCTTTGTAATAAAGCAAATCAGGTAAGGTGATGCTGCCAGCTTTATTTTTGTTTTTCAACATTTCCTTAGCAATTCGGGGTCTCTTCTGATTCCATACAAATTTTAGGATTTTGCTCCAGCTCTTTGAAGAATGCCGGTGGAATTTTGATTGGAATGGCATTAAAAGTATACATTGCTCTAGGCAGTATAGACATTTTAACAATGTTTATTCTTCCGATCCAAGAGCATGGAATGGTCTTCCATCTTTTTGTGTCTTCTTCAATTTCTTTCATGAGTGTTCTGTAGTTCCTCAAGTACAGATCCTTTACCTCTTTGGTTAGGTTTATTCCAAGGTATCTTATGGTTCTTGGTGCTATAGTAAATGGAATCGATTCTCTAATTTCCCTTTCTGTATTTTCATTGTTAGTGTATAAGAAAGCCACTGATTTCTGCACATTGACTTTGTATCCTGCCACGCTGCTGAATTGCTGTATGAGTTCTAGTAGTTTGGGGGTGGAGTCTTTTGGGTTTTCCATATAAAGAATCATGTCATCTGCGAAGAGAGAGAGTTTGACTTCTTCATTACCAATTTGGATACCTTTTATTTCTCTCTGTTGTCTGATTGCTGTTGCTAGGACTTCTAATACTATGTTGAACAAGAGTGGTGAAAGTGGGCATCCTTGTCTTGTTCCTGATCTCAATGGGAAGGCTGCAAGCTTTTTCCCATTGAGGATGATATTGGCTGTGGGTCTGGAATCCATCAGAATCCTAGAGAAGAACATAGGCAGTAATCTCTTTGATATCAGCCACAGCAACTTCTTTCAAGATATGTCTCCAAAGGCAAAGGAAACAAAAGCGAAAATAAACTTCTGGGACTTCATCAAAATCAAAAGCTTCTGCACAGCAAAGGAAACAGTCAAAAAAACAAAGAGGCAACCCACGGAATAGGAGAAGATATTTGCAAATGACAGTACAGACAAAAGGTTGATATCTAGGATCTATAATGAACTCCTCAAACTCAACCCACACGAAACAGGCAAACACATCAAAAAATGGGCAGAAGATATGAACAGACACTTCTCCAATCAAGACATACAAATGGCTATCAGACACATGAAAAAATGTTCATCATCATTAGCCCTCAAGGAGATTCAAATTAAAACCACATTGAGATATCACCTTACACCAGTTAGAATGGCCAAAATTAACAAAACAGGAAACAACATGTGTTGGAGAGGATGTGTAGAAAAGGGAACCCTCTTCCACTGTTGGTGGGAATGCAAGTTGGTGCAGCCTCTTTGGAGAACAGTGTGGAGATTCCTCAAGAAATTAAAAATAGAGCTTCCCTATGACCCTGCAATTGCACTCCTGGGTATTTACCCCAAAGATACAGATGTCATGAAAAGAAGGGCCATCTGTACCCCAATGTTTATAGCAGCAATGGGCACGGTCGCCAAACTATGGGAAGAACCAAGATGCCCTTCAACGGATGAATGGGTAAGGAAGATGTGGTCCATATACACTATGGAGTATTATGCCTCCATCAGAAAGGACGAATACCCAACTTTTGTAGCAACATGGACGCGACTGGAAGAGATTATGCTGAGTGAAATAAGTCAAGCAGAGAGAGTCAATTATCCTATGGTTTCACTTATTTGTGGAGCATAACAAATAGCATGGAGGACAAGGGGCGTTAGAGAGGTGAAGGGAATTTGGGTAAATTGGAAGGGGAGGTGAACCATGAGAGACTATGGACTCTGGAAAACAATCTGAGGGGTTTGAAGTGGTGGGGGGGTGGGAGGTTGGGGTACCAGGTGGTGTGTATTTTAGAGGGCATGGCTTGCATGTAGCACTGGGTGTGGTGAAAAAATAATGAATACTGTTTTTCTGAAAATAAATAAATTGAAAAAAAAGCCAAAAAATTATGATAAAGGAGCCCATCTTACAAAAGAATATGATGATTGAAAATATCTCTGCACCCAACATTGTCACCCCTATTTACATAACAGACATAAAGGGAGAAATTTGTGTACAAGAATAGTGGGGACTTGAGTATCCAGATACATCAATGGATAAGTCATCCAGGTAGAAAATCAATAAGGAAACAGTCTCTTAGAATGACACATTAGTCACAGGAACTTAGCAGAAATATGTAGAACATTTTATTCAAATAACAACAGAATATGCATTCTTTTTAAAGTGCTCATGGAACATTATCCAGGATCTCATGTTAGGCCACAAAACAAGTGTCAATAAATTTAAAACTATTGAAATAATATAATGCATCACTTCCAATCATGTTCCAAGGACATAAAAATAGAATTCAATGACACAGACACAAAACTGGAGAGGAGGATATGGAGGCTAAACAGCCTGCTACTAAACAACCAGAGGATCAACAAAGAAACCAAAGAGAAAATAAGATTAACTGACCATATAGCTATGGGTTCATTTCTGGGTTTTCTATTCTGTTCCATTGATCTGTGTGTCTATTTTTGTGCCAGTACCACACTGTTTTTATTAGTACAGCTTTCTAATATAACTTAATGACTGGAATTGTGATGCCTCCATCTTTACTTTTTTTCTTCTCTCTAGGTTGCTTTGGCTATTTGGGATCTTTTAGGGTTCCACACAAGCTTTAGCATCATTTGTTCTAGATCTGTGAAAAATACTGTTGATATTTTGAAGGGATTGCTTTAAACATGTAGATTGTATTGGGCAGTATAGACGTATTAACAGTATTTGCTCTTCTAACCCATAAGCATGGAACAACATGGATGGAGTTAGAAAGTAATATGCTAAGTAAAATAAGTCAGAGAAAGACAAATACCATATGATTTAATTCATATGTGAAATTTAAGAATCAAAACAAACAAGCAAAGAGGGGAAAAGAGAGATGGAGGCAAACTAAGAACCAGAATATTAACTATAGAGAACAAACCAATAATTACTACAGGGGAGGTGAGTTAGGGGATGTGTAAAATAGGTGATGGGAATTAAGGAGTGCACATGCTGTGATGAGCACCAGGGGTTGAATGGTACATTATATTTTATAGCTGAAGCTAATATTACACTGTATCTTAACTATCTGGAATTCAAATAACAAAAAATAAAAATGGAGATGTAAGAAAATAAAAATAAAACAATATATAAAAAGTAAAATAAAAAGTAAATTTAAAAAATTTTAAAAGAGGGGGGGACAAGATGGCGGGATACTAGGAAGAGGCGTCTTTTCAGCTGGTACCCCAAAGTGAGCTGATTACCTACCAAAGAACTCTGATCACCCATGAAATCAGCCTGAGATCAGAATTATACACGTCTGGATCTCTACAGGGGCAGAAGATGCCAGTGAGCAGGTAAAGCGGAATGGGAACAGCGGACTGATATCGGAAGATAAACAAAAGGGGGAGGGAGCCACCAGAGGCGACCGGTGCAAAAGTAATACCCCGATACGAGCGAGAGTGCCCTGCGTCTGGGGACCAGCATTAACTTGGAGACTGGTTGAAAGCACTCCAAAAGAGCAAAGGATCTCGGGGGGAAATTGTGGGAATCAGGGCAGCTAGGGACAGGGGCTTAAGTCCCCGGTCCCAGACGGACTCCCCGGCGCGGAGGCAGAGAGAGTGCGGCGGTGAAACCAGCTCCTGGTCCCTAAGCTGCCAGCGCGCCCCAGAGCGCAGGGGTTCCAGCTCCTGTGAGGGGATGGGAGCTGCGCCGGTCTGCAGAACTCGCACTAGCCCTACCACAAAACTTGAGATGCCTGCGCACGTCGCTCCAGCTCTCCTGGGTTTCTAAGGCCCGGGGGCGCTTCTTGACCCGGGCCATTGTTTTAAAGTCTAAGCCGCGCGTGCGCGAAACTCTTCCCCGGACAGAGGCGTGCAAAAGCCCAGCCTGCGGCTTACGGACCAGCGCCCCGTTCTCAGTGCCCCAGACACGCGCCCGACCCACAGCCGCCTCTGAAAAGAGGTGCGCGCAAGCCGGGCACTCCCAGCCCCGGCCGGCGGCAAAATCTCAGTGTGCGATCGCTGCTTGGAACCTTTCTGGCGGTTGGGAGCTCCCAGACAGCCGCCACTACCTTGGCTTTGGGGATAAGCAAAAGATCCTGCGCCCCCAGGGTCTTTAACTTGGAACCTGCACTGCCAGCGTCCAAGGGGGAATTTATTCAGCTTCTGCACCCAGACTGAGGCTTCTCTCTGAGACGGAGATCAGGAAGTGTTCCAGGGTGCACCTTGACTGCACCAGAGTTGATTCATCCAGCTACATCTGTTCAGTCTTCTCCCACCAAAATGTCTAGGAGGAGGAATGCCCAACAGAAGAAAAATACAGAGGATGGACCTTCTGCAATAGAGCTAACGGCTATCAACATAGACAATATGTCGGAAAGAGAATTCAGGCTAACAATTATCCAGGCAATAGCTAGGTTGGAGAAAGCCATGGATGACCAAACAGAATTGATTAGGGCCGAACTGAAAGCGACCAGACAGGATGTTCACAATGTTAGGGCGGAGCTTAAAGCTACCAGGGAGGAGGTCCACAATGCTCTCAATGAGTTCCAATCCAATCTAAACTCTCTCAAAGCTAGGGTAACTGAGACAGAAGATAGAATTAGTGATCTGGAAGACAAACAGATAGAGAGAAAGGATCAGGAGGAAGCCTGGAACAAACAGCTTAGATCCCACGAAAGCAGAATTAGGGAAATAAGTGATGCCATGAAGTGTTCCAACGTCAGAATTATTGGAATTCCTGAAGGGGAGGAGAAAGAAAGAAGTCTAGAAGATGTCGTGGAACAAGTCCTTCATGAAAACCTTCCGAATCTCGCGAATGAAACCAGCGTTCATGTACTAGAGGCTGAACGGTCTCCACCCAAGATTATACACTCCAAAAAAACATCACGACACCTGATAGTCAAATTGAGAAATTATAATTGTAGGTATAATCTCTTGAAATCTGCCAGGGCAAAGAGGCTCCTTATTTACAGAGGGAAGCCCATCAGAATAACGTCAGACCTGTCCACAGAGACCTGGCAAGCCAGAAGAGGCTGGCAAGATATATTCAGGGCACTAAATGAGAAGAACATGCAGCCAACAATACTTTATCCAGCAAGACTGACATTCAAAATGGATGGAGAGATAAAGAGTTTCCAAGACCGGCAAGGCTTAAAAGACTATGCAACCACCAAGCCGATACTGCAGGAAATATTAAGGGGGGTGCTATAAAAGAGGAAAAATCCCAAGAATAGCATTGAACAGAAATATAGAGACAGTCTACAGAAAGAAAGACTTCAAAGGTAACTCGATGTCAATAAAAACGTATCTATCAATAATCACTCTCAATGTGAATGGCCTAAATGCACCCATAAAACGGCACAGGGTTGCAGATTGGAAAAAACGACAGGACCCATCCATATGCTGTCTACAAGAGACCCATTTTGAACCTAAAGATACACGCAGACTGAAAGTGAAGAGGTGGAGAAGCATCTTTCATGCCAATGGGACTCAAAAGAAGGCTGGGGTAGCGATTCTCATATCATATAAATTAGAATTCAAACTAAAGACTGTAGTCAGAGATACAGAAGGACACTACATAATCCTTAAAGGGACTATCCACCAAGATGATCTAACAATTGTAACTATCTATGCTCCCAATATGGGAGCAGCCAATTACTTAAGAAAACTGTTAATCAAGATAAAGAGTCATATTGATATGAATACACTAATCGTAGGTGATCTTAACACGCCTCTTTCAGAATTAGACAGATCATCGAAGCAGAAAATCAATAAAGAAACAAGAGCATTGAATGACACATTGGACCAGATGGACCTCATAGATATATACAGAACACTCCACCCTAAAACAGCAGAATACTCATTCTTCTCAAGTGCACACGGAACCTTCTCCAGAATAGACCACATACTGGGTCACAAATCAGGACTCAGCCGATACCAAAAGACTGAGATTACTCCCTGCATATTCTCAGATCACAATGCTTTGAAACTGGAGCTCAATCACAAGAAAAGTTCCAAAGGAACTCAAACACCTGGAAGCTAAAGACCACCTTGCTTAAGAATGCTTGGATCAACCAGGAGATCAAAGAAGAACTGAAACAATTCATGGAAACCAATGAGAATGAAGACACTTCGGTCCAAAACCTATGGGATACAGCAAAGGCGGTCCTAAGGGGAAAATATATAGCCATCCAAGCCTTGCTCAAAAAAATTGAAAAATCCAGAACACACCAGCTGTCTCTACACCTTAAAGAACTGGAGGATCAACAACAAATCAAACCAACTCCACACATAAGAAGGGAAATCATCAAGATTAGAGCTGAGATCAATGAGGGAGAAACCAGAGATACAGTAGAACGTATTAATGAAACTAGAAGCTGGTTTTTTGAAAGAATCAATAAGATCGATAAGCCACTGGCTACACTAATCCAAAAGAAAAGAGAGAAAGCCCAAATTCATAAAATTATGAATGAAAAGGGAGAGATCACAACTAACACCAAGGAAGTAGAAACAATCATCAGAAGTTATTACGAACAGTTATATGCCAATAAGCTTAGCAACCTAGATGAAATGGATGCATTCCTGGAAAAATATAAACTACCAACATTGAACCAGGAAGAAATCGACAACCTGAATAAACCGATATCTAATAACGAGATTGAAGCAGTGATCAAAAATCTCCCAAAAAACAAGAGTCCAGAACCTGACGGATTCCCTGGGGAATTCTACCAAACCTTCCAAGAAGAAATAACACCTATTCTCCTGAAGCTGTTTCAAAAAATTGAAGCAGAAGGAAAACTTCCAGACTCTTTCTATGAAGCCAGCATTACCCTGATCCCCAAACCAGGCAAGGACCATACCAAATAGGAGAATTTCAGACCAATATCACTGATGAATATGGATGCTAAGATTCTCAACAAGATCCTAGCCAACAGGATCCAACAGCACATTAAAAAGATTATCCACCATGACCAGGTGGGATTCATCCCTGGGCTACAAGGATGGTTCAACATTCGCAAATCAATCAATGTGATACAACAAATTAATATGAGAAGAGAGAAGAACCACATGGTCCTCTCAATTGATGCAGAAAAAGCATTTGACAAAATCCAACATCCGTTCCTGATTAAAACGCTTCAAAGTATAGGGATAGAGGGAACATTCCTGAACCTCATCAAATCTATCTATGAAAGACCCACAGCAAATATCATCCTCAATGGGAAAAAGCTTGCAGCCTTCCTGTTGAGATCAGGAACAAGACAAGGATGCCCACTTTCACCACTCTTGTTCAACATAGTATTAGAAGTCCTAGCAACAGCAATCAGACAACGGAGAGAAATAAAAGGTATCCAAATTGGTAATGAAGAAGTCAAACGCTCTCTCTTCACAGATGACATGATTCTTTATATGGAAAACCCAAAAGACTCCACCCCCAAACTACTAGAACTCATACAGCAATTCAGCAGCGTGGCAGGATACAAAGTCAATGTGCAGAAATCAGTGGCTTTCTTATACACTAACAATGAAAATACAGAAAGGGAAATTAGAGAATCGATTCCATTTACTATAGCACCAAGAACCATAAGATACCTGGGAATAAACCTAACTAAAGAGGTAAAGGATCTATACTTGAGGAACTATAGAACACTCATGAAAGAAATTGAAGAAGACACAAAAAGATGGAAGACCATTCCATGCTCTTGGATCGGAAGAATAAACATTGTTAAAATGTCTATACTGCCTAGAGCAATCTATACTTTTAATGCCATTCCGATCAAATTCCACCGGCATTCTTCAAAGAGCTGGAGCAAATAATCCTAAAATTTGTATGGAATCAGAAGAGACCCCGAATCGCTAAGGAAATGTTGAAAAACAAAAATAAAGCTGGCGGCATCACCTTACCTGATTTCAAGCTTTATTACAAAGCTGTGATCACCAAGACAGCATGGTACTGGCATAAAAACAGACACATAGACCAGTGGAACAGAGTAGAGAGCCCAGATATGGACCCTCAACTCTATGGTCAATTAATCTTCGACAAAACAGGAAAAAATATACAGTGGAAAAAAGACAGTCTCTTCAATAAATGGTGCTGGGAAAACTGGACAGCTATATGTAGAAGAATGAAACTCGACCATTCTCTTACACCGTACACAAAGATCAACTCAAAATGGATAAAAGACCTCAATGTGAGACAGGAATCTATCAGAATCTTAGAGGAGAACATAGGCAGTAATCTCTTTGATATCAGCCACAGCAACTTCTTTCAAGATACGTCTCCAAAGGCAAAGGAAACAAAAGCGAAAATAAACTTCTGGGACTTCATCAAAATCAAAAGCTTCTGCACAGCAAAGGAAACAGTCAAAAAAACAAAGAGGCAACCCACGGAATGGGAGAAGATATTTGCAAATGACAGTACAGACAAAAGGTTGATATCCAGAATCTATAATGAACTCCTCAAACTCAACCCACATGAAACAGACAAACACATCAAAAAATGGGCAGAAGATATGAACAGACACTTCTCCAATCAAGAAATACAAATGGCTATCAGACACATGAAAAAATGCTCATCATCATTAGCCCTCAGGGAGATTCAAATTAAAACCACATTGAGATATCACCTTACACCAGTTAGAATGGCCAAAATTAACAAAACAGGAAACAACATGTGTTGGAGAGGATGTGGAGAAAGGGGAACCCTCTTACACTGTTGGTGGGAATGCAAGTTGGTGCAGCCTCTTTGGAGAACAGTGTGGAGATTCCTCAAGAAATTAAAAATAGAGCTTCCCTACGACCCTGCAATTTCACTCCTGGGTATTTACCCCAAAGATACAGATGTCGTGAAAAGAAGGGCCATCTGTAACCCAATGCTTATAGCAGCAATGGCCACAGTCGCCAAACTATGGAAAGAACCAAGATGCCCTTCAACGGATGAATGGATAAGGAAGATGTGGTCCATATACACTATGGAGTATTATGCCTCCATCAGAAAGGACGAATATCCAACTTTTGTAGCAACATGGACGGGACTGGAAGAGATTATGCTGAGTGAAATCAGTCAAGCAGAAAGAGTCAATTATTATATGGTTTCACTCATTTGTGGAGCATAACCAATAGCTTGGAGGACAAGGGGCGTTAGAGAGTAGTAGGGAATTTGGGTAAATTGGAAGGGGAGGTTAACCATGAGATACTATGGACTCTGAAAAACAGTCTGAGGGGTTTGAAGTGGCGGGGGGGTAGGAGGGTGGGGTACCAGGTGGTGGATATTATAGAGGGCACAGCTTGCATGGAGCACTGGGTGCGGTGAAAAAATAATGAATACTGTTTTTCTGAAAATAAATAAATTGGAAAAAAAAATTTAAAAGAGGAAAAAAAATACATGGAGATAAATAGAAATGAAAACCTAATGGTCCAAATATTTGGGACAACATTAAAAGCAATTCTAAGAGAGAATATATAGTGATACAGGCCTACCTTGAGACACAAATAATTTCAGTCTAAAGTTATACCCAGTGAAACTAGAAAAAAAAAGGAGCAGAAACAAAGTCTAAGGTGAGTAGAAGAAAGGAAATAATAGAACTCAGAAATGAAATAAATGAAATGGAGACTAAAAAATAAAACAATAGAAAAGATCAATGAAGCCAAGAGTTGGTTCTTTCAAAAGATAGAAAATTGATAAACCTGATGGAGGGAGGGGCAAGATGGCAGAGAAGTAGGGATCCTATTTCAATTGGTCCCCTATAGTGAGCTGAATATCTACCAGAACACTCTGAACACCCATGAAATCAGCCTGAAATGTAAGATTATACACTTCTGGATCTCTATGGGGGCAGAAGACATCAGTGGAGTGGTAAAGTGGAGTGGGAATGCTGGGACTGATATTGGAGGATAAACAGAAGGGGGAGGGAGCCACCAGAAGTGACCCACTGGAAAGTCATACCCCAATATGAAAGTGCCATGTGATTGAGGACTAGCATTAACTTGGAGTCTGGTTAAAAGCACTCAAGAAGAGCAAAAGATCTTAAGACCTTAAGTAGCAACTGGTGGAATTGGACGGTCACATGGCCTAAGCCCATGTTCCTAGGCTGGTCACCAACAGTGACCACTCATGTCAGAGTCTGATGGGGCCTCCAGACTGTGGTCCCTGAGCGCGAGGCTTTCTGCTGCTTGCACCACAACTTGGCTGGGTGCACTCCCTCCTGTGCCTGAGAGAACCCAGCGTGATCTCCCATCAGGGTCCCTCAGCCTACAGCCTTCTGCAACCTGTGTGACCACAGGGTCTGAGCACACCCATCATGGGCCTGGACTTCAGACAGCAGTCCTGGCAAAGGCAGCCACCAGTAACAGGCTCCCCAGACCAATATAGCTCAAGGTTTTAGTGGCACAGGGGTGCTAAGACAAGCGGGGGCCTCGGGTGACCACTGGGAGGGCGGCTGGGAGGGAGCACCACTTGTGGGAGGTTGTGCTGTTCAGTGGAATTTGCAGAGGGAGATTCTTTGTGTTCTGGACCACCCAGAGAGCAACAATCTGAGGCTTCTCTTTGAGGTGGAGGTCTGGGTGCAGACAGATTGTTTCTTTGCTCTGACCCTCCAAAAAGCCCAAAAAAAGCTGCCAAAGAACAAAAACCTCTAGAGAACAAAAGCCTGGAAAACCGGATTCCACAGAGTCCAGCTCCTTGATAGTCTGGAGGGTGACTCAACCCAAGCAAGACTGACTAGAAAACAACGGAGCAGGCCCCTCCCTCAGAAGACAAGCCAAAAGAACAAGACAACCTCCACCACAAGGTACCCATAAAACTGTAAACAATGAATCCTGGAACACTGAAAAGATAAAATTAAGTTAGAAAAAACTGTAAAACCCCCAAATCAGGGGAAAAATATATTAAGCTCCCTGTATTGCCCTAAAACCTATATATTTCATAGATACAACTTTTCTTTCTTTCTTTTTTAAAAATTCATTCTCATGATTCTTGCTCTACTAATATTTTTAACCTACTTACGAGAGGTTTAATAAAACATATTCCATAATAATGTCTTAACTTGAACTTTTTTATACATATACCTGTGTTTCTTTTTCTTTTTCTTTTCTTTTTTTAAATGTACATATAGATATATGTTTCAGAGTAATTCTTTTTCCCCTATTCAAAACTACCCCAATATATATAAACAAGTGTTAATTTCCCTGTATCTCTGAAAGGTTGAGTTCTTTAACAAAGTTAACAAGTACAAAATTTGGGTATTCATCCTTTCTGATGGAGACATAATACTCCATATTGTATATGGACCACATCTTCCTTATCCATTCATCCGTTGAAGGGCATACCCAACTTTTGTAGCAACATGGACGGGACTGGAAGAGATTATGCTGAGTGAAATAAGTCAAGCAGAGAGAGTCAATTATCATATGGTTTCACTTATTTGTGGAGCATAACAAATAGCATGGAGGACAAGGGGCGTTAGAGAGGAGTAGGGAATTTGGGTAAATTGGAAGGGGAGGTGAACCATGAGAGACTATGGACTCTGAAAAACAATCTGAGGGGTTTGAAGTGGCGGGGGGGTGGGAGGTTGGGGTACCAGGTGGTGGGTATTATAGAGGGCACGGCTTGCATTGGAGCACTGGGTGTGGTGAAAAAGTAATGAATACTGTTTTTCTGAAAATAAATAAATTGAAAAAAAAAGTTAACAAGTACACCCAGGAAGAACCGAAATAACCTTCCTCACCCACATCAAGGATTTATAACATCCTCCCATCTTATTCTTCTGTCAGAGTTTCTGTGTATTTGTTTTTATTCTGGTATTATATAAATCTTATCCTTGGGGTTCATTTTGGCTGGGTTCTTTTTTTTTGTCATTTACTTTTGTTGGTCTTTTTGTTTGTTCATTTTTGTTTAATGTACCTTATAAATCTTAATTTCAGGCTCATTTTGGTGGGGTTTTCTATTTTCTCTTTCTCTCTCTCTTTTTTTCTTTTTTCTTTCTTTTTGGTGGTTACTTGTGATTGTTCCAACACTTTTCAGGGTGCACTTTGCCTGGATCATGATTGACATATTCAGCTATACATCCCCTCAACCACCTCTCACCAAAATGACTAGGAGGAGGAACACCCAACAGAGGAAAAAAATCATAGACTGTGCCCTCTGCCACAGAACTATTGGATATGGACATAAACAGTATGTCAGAAAGAGAATTCAGGGTAACAATTATCCAGGCAATGGCAAGGTTGGAGAAAACCATTAGTGACAACATAGAGTCTCTAAGGGCAGAAGTGAGAGCTGATCTGGCAGAAGTTAAAAATGCTAATAATGAGATCCAATCTAATGTAAATACTCTAACAGCTAGGGTAACTGAAGCAGAATATAGAATTAGTGATCTAGAAGACAAACTGGTAGAAAAGAAGGATCAGGAGTAGGCCTGGAACAAACAGCTTAGAAGCCATGAAAACGAAATAGGGAAATAAATGATGTCATCAAACATTGCAACATCAGAATTATTGGGATCCCTGAGGGGGAAGAGAAAGAGAGAAGACTAGAAGATATATAGTTGAACAAATTTGGATGACAATTTCCCAAACCAGGGAACGGAAACAAGTGTTCATGTACTAGAAGCAGAAAGGAAGCCCCCCAAAATCAATGAATTTAGAAAGACCTCCATACACTTAATTGTGAAATTCACAAATCATAATTTTAGACAAGAGGTCCTAAGGGCACCTAGAGTGAAGAGATTCCTTATGTACAGAGGAAGGTGCATCAGAATAACTTCAGACCTGTCCACAGAAATCTGACAAGACAGAAAGGGCTAGCAAGACATATTCAGGACACTAAATGAGAAAAACATGCAGCCAAGAATACTTTATCCAGAAAGGCTGACATGGATGGAGAGATAAAGAACTTCCAAAAATGGCAAGGTTTAAAAGAGTATTTGACCACCAGGCCAGCACTACAAGAAATATTAAGGGAGATCTATAAAAGAAGAGAGAACCCAAGAGTGACATAGAACAGAAATTTACAGAGACAATATATAGAAAAAGGACTTCACAGGCAACATGATGTCAGTAAAAACTTATCTTTCAATAATTACTCTCAACGTGAATGGCCTAAATGCTCCCATAAAATGGCACAGGGTTGCAGATTGGATATAATGACAGGACCAATCCATATGCTGTCTACAAGAGACCCATTTGGAACCTAAAGATACATCCAGACTGAAAGTGAAGGGATGGAGAACCATCTTTTATGCCAATGGGCCTCAAGAGAAAGCTGGGGTAATGATTCTTATATCAGATAAATTAGATTTTAAGCTAAAGACTGAGGTCAGAGATAACAGAAGGACACTACATCATTCTTAAAAGGACTATCCACCAAGAATATCTAATAATTATAAATATTTATGCCCCCAATATGGGAGCAGCCAACTACATAAGCCAAGTGTTATTCAAAATAAAGAGTTATATTGATATGAACACATTAATTGTAGGGGATCTGAACACACCATTCTCAGTAATACAGATCATCGAAGCAGAAAATCAATAAAGAAAGTCTCCTTTTTGGTAGGGTCCTTGCCTGGTTTGGGGATCAGGGTAATGCTGGCTTCATAGAAGGAGTCTGGAAGTTTTCCTTCTGCTTCAATTTTTTGAAACAGCTTCAGGAGAATAGGTGTTATTTCTTCTTTGAAGGTTTGGTAGAATTCCCCAGGGAATCCGTCAGGTCCTGGGCTCTTGTTTTTTGGGAGGTTTTTGATCACTGATTCAATCTCGTTACTAGATATAGGTCTATTCAGGTTGTCGATTTCTTCCTGGTTCAATTTTGGTAGTTTATATTTTTCCAGGAATGCATCCATTTCATCTAGGTTGCTAAGCTTATTGGCATATAACTGTTCGTAATAACTTCTGATGATTGTTTCTACTTCCTTGGCGTTAGTTGTGATCTCTCCCTTTTCATTCATAATTTTATGAATTTGGGCTTTCTCTCTTTTCTTTCGGATTAGTGTAGCCAGTGGCTTATCGATCTTATTGATTCTTTCAAAAAACCAGCTTCTAGTTTCATTGATACGTTCTACTGTATCTCTGGTTTCTCCCTCATTGATCTCAGCTCTAATCTTGATGATTTCCCTTCTTATGTGTGGAGTTGGTTTGATTTGTTGTTGATCCTCCAGTTCTTTAAGGTGTAGAGACAGCTGGTGTGTTCTGGATTTTTCAATTTTTTTGAGCAAGGCTTGGATGGCTATATATTTTCCCCTTAGGACCGCCTTTGCTGTATCCCATAGGTTTTGGACCGAAGTGTCTTCATTCTCATTGGTTTCCATGAATTGTTTCATCACTTTACCTGATTTCAAGCTTTATTACAAAGCTGTGATCACCAAGACAGCATGGTACTGGCATAAAAACAGACACATAGACCAGTGGAACAGAGTAGAGAGCCCTGATATGGACCCTCAACTCTATGGTCAATTAATCTTCGACAAAACAGGAAAAAATATACAGTGGAAAAAAGACAGTCTCTTCAATAAATGGTGCTGGGAAAACTGGACAGCTATATGTAGAAGAATGAAACTCGACCATTCTCTTACACCGTACACAAAGATCAACTCAAAATGGATAAAAGACCTCAATGTGAGACAGGAATCCATCAGAATCTTAGAGGAGAACATAGGCAGTAATCTCTTTGATATCAGCCACAGCAACTTCTTTCAAGATACGTCTCCAAAGGCAAAGGAAACAAAAGCGAAAATAAACTTCTGGGACTTCATCAAAATCAAAAGCTTCTGCACAACAAAGGAAACAGTCAAAAAAACAAAGAGGCAACCCACGGAATGGGAGAAGATATTTGCAAATGACAGTACAGACCAAAGGTTGATATCCAGGATCTATAATGAACTCCTCAAACTCAACCCACACGAAAGAGACAAACACATCAAAAAATGGGCAGAAGATATGAACAGACACTTCTCCAATCAAGACATACAAATGGCTATCAGACACATGAAAAAATGTTCATCATCATTAGCCCTCAGGGAGATTCAAATTAAAACCACATTGAGATATCACCTTACACCAGTTAGAATGGCCAAAATTAACAAAACAGGAAACAACATGTGTTGGAGAGGATGTGGAGAAAGGGGAACCCTCTTACACTGTTGGTGGGAATGCAAGTGGGTGCAGCCTCTTTGGAGAACAGTGTGGAGATTCCTGAAGAAATTAAAAATAGAGCTTCCCTATGACCCTGCAATTGCACTCCTGGGTATTTACCCCAAAGATACAGATGTCATGAAAAGAAGGGCCATCTGTAACCCAATGTTTATAGCAGCAATGGCCACAGTCGCCAAACTATGGAAAGAACCAAGATGCCCTTCAACAGATGAATGGGTAAGGAAGATGTGGTCCATATACACTATGGAGTATTATGCCTCCATCAGAAAGGATGAATACCCAACTTTCGTAGTAACATGGATGGGACTGGAAGAGATTATGCTGAGTGAAATAAGTGAAGCAGAGAAAGTCAATTATCATATGGTTTCACTTATTTGTGGAGCATAACAAATAGCATGGAGGACAAGGGGTGTTAGAGAGGAGTAGGGAATTTGGGTGAATTGGAAGGGGAGGTGAACCATGAGAGACTATGGACTCTGAATAACAGTCTGAGGGGTTTGAAATGGCGGGGGGGTGGGAGGTTGGGGTACCAGGTGGTGGGTATTATAGAGGGCATGGCTTGCATGGAGCACTGGGTGTGGTGAAAAAATAATGAATACTGTTTTTCTGAAAATAAATAAATTGAAAAAAAATAAAAAAAATAAAAAAAACAACTATGCAATTAAGGAAAAAAAATAAAAAAGAAAATCAATAAAGAAAGAAGAGCTTTGAATGACACATTGGACCAGATGGGCCTCATAGATATATTCCACCCCCCCCCCCCAAAAAAAAACCAGACTACTCATTCTTCTTAAGTTCACATGGAACTTTCTCCAGAATGGACCACATACTCGGTCACAAGTCAGGGCTCAACCAACACCAAAAGACTGATATCATTCCCTGCATATTCTCAGACCACAATGCTTTGAAACTAGAACTCAAACACAAGAAGAAGTTTGGAAGGAATTCAAACACTTGGAAGCTAAAGACCATCTTGCTCAAGAATGTTTGGATCAACCAGGAAATCAAAGAAGAACTTAAACAATTCATGGAAACCAATGAGAATGAAGACACATCAGCCCAAAACCTATGGGGGAATCTTGACAACAGAGGCAAAGTGGTCCAAAGGGGAAATACATAACTATCCCTCAAAAAGATTAAAAAATCCAGAATACACAAGATCTCTTTATACCTTGAAGAACTGGAAAATCAACAACAAATTAAGCCAACCCCATGCACAAGAAAGGCAATAATTAAGATTAGAGCGAGGATCTATGAGTTAGAAACTAGAGAGGTAATAGAACACATCAATGAAACTAGATGCTGGTTCTTTGAAAGAACCAATAAGATGGATAAACCACAGGCCAAACTAATCCAAAGGAAAAGAGGGAGGACCCAAATTAATAGAATTATGAATGAAAGGAAATAGAACAACTAACACCAAGGAAATGGAAACAATCATCAGAAATTATTATGAACAGTTATATGCTAATTAGTTAAGCAACTTAGAGAAAATGGATGCATTCCTGGAAACTTGGAAACTTCCAAGATTGAAACAGAAAGAAATTGACAACCTGAATAGACCAATATCTAGTAACAAGATTGAGGCAATCATCAAAAACTTCCCAAAAAACAAGAGCCCAGGACCTGATGGATTCCCCGGGGAATTCTACCAAACATTCAAAGAAGAAATAGTACCTATTCACCTGAAGCTGTTTCAAAAAATAGACACAGAAGGAAAACTCCCAAACACTTTCTATGAAGCTAGCATTACCCTGATTCCTAAACCATGTAAAGACCCCATCAAAAATGGTAATTTAAGACCAATATTCCCTGATGAATATGGATACCAAGATTCTCAACAAGATTCTAGCTAATAGGATTCAATAGAACATTAAACACATTACCCATAATGACCAGGTTGGATTTATCTCTGGGATGCAAGGGTTGTTCAACATTTGCAAATCAATCATTGTGACAGAACAAATCAATAAGAGAAGAGAGAAGAACCACATGGTCCCTGCAATTGATGCAGAAAAAGCATTTGACAAGATACAGCATCCATTTCTGTTTAAAACACTTCAAAGTATAGGGATAGAAGGAACATTCCTCAACTTCATAAAATCTATCTATGAAAAACCCAAATACCAGTGAATACCATTCTCAATGGAGAAAAGCTGACCACTTTCCCTTTGAGATCAGGAACACAACAAGGATGACCACTCTCACCACTATTGTTCAACATAGTAATAGGAGTCCAAGTAACAGCAATCAGACAACAAAAAGAAATAAAATGTATTCAAATTGGCAAAGAAGAAGTCAAACTCTCTTCACAGAAGACATGATGCTTTATGTGGAAAACCCAAAATACTCACCCCCAAATTACTAGAATGCATACAACAATTCAGTAATGTGGCAGAATACAAAATCAGTACACAGAAATCAGTTGCTTTCTTACATACTAACAATTAAACCATAAAAATGGAAATTAAAGTATTGGTTCCATTTACAGTAGCACCAAAACCATAAGAAAACTTGGAATAAATCTAACCAAAAAGGTAAATGATCTATACTCAAGGAACTACAGAAAACTCATGAAAGAAATTGAAGACAAAAAAGATGGAAAAACATTCCATGCTCATGGATCACAAGAATAAACATTGTTAACATATCTATGCTGCCCAGAGCAATCCATACTTTCAATGCCATCCCAATCGAAATACCACTGGCATTTTTCAAAGTGCTGGAACAAACAATCCTAAAATTTGTATGAAACCAGAAAAGACCCCAAATAGCCAAGGGAATGTTGCAAAAGAAAAACTAAGTTGGTGGCATCACCTTGTCTGGTTTCAAACTTTATTACAAAGCTGTGATCACCAAGACAGCATGGTACTGGCACAAAAATAGACACACAGACCAATGGAACAGCATAGAGAGCCCATATATGGATCCACACCTCTATGGCCAAATAATCTTTGACAAAGCAGGAAAAAATATCCAATGTAAAAAAGACAGTCTCTTCAATAAATGGTGCTGGGAAAATTGGATATCTATATACAGAAGAATGAAAATTGACCACTCTCTTACACCACAAACAAAGATACACTCAAAATGGATGAAAGACCCCAATGTGGGACAAGAGTCCATCAAATTCCTTGAGGAGAACGTAGGCAAGTAACCTCTTTGACATCGGCCACAGCAACTTCTTTAAAACTTTCTTGTCTCCAAAGCAAAAGAAACAAAAGGGAAAATGAATTTTGGGGAATTCATCAAGATCAAAATCTTCTGCACAGCAAAGGAAACAGTCAACAAAACAAAGAGGCAACCCACAAATGGGAGAAGATATTCACAAATGACAATACAGACAAAGGGCTGATATCCAGGATCTATAAAGAACTCCTCAAACTCAACACACACAAAACAGATAATCATGTCAAAAAATGAGCAGAAGACATGAACAGACACTTCTCCAATGAAGACATACAGATGGCTAATAGGCACATGAAAAAATGTTCATCATCACTAGCTGTCAGCAAGATTCAAACCAAAACCACAGTGAGATACCACCTTATACCAGTTAGAATGGCCAAAATTCACAAGGCATGAAACAACAAATACTGGAGAGGATGTAGAGAAAGGGGAACCCTTTTATGCTGTTGGTGGGAATGCAAGTTGGTGCAGCATCTTTGGAAAACAGTGTGAAGATTCCTTAAGAAATTAAAAATAGAGCTTCCCTATGACCTTGCAATTGCACTACTAGGTATTTACCCCAAGGATACAGATGTAGTGAAAAGAAGGACCGTCTGTACCCCCAATGTTTATAGCAGCAATGGCCACGGTCGCCAAACTGTGGAAAGAATCAAGAAGCCCTTCAACGGATGAATGGATAAGGAAGATGTGGTCCATATACACTATGGAGTATTATGCCTCCATCAGAAAGGATGAATACCCAACTTTTGTATCAACATGGACAGGACTGGAAGAGATTGTGCTGAGTGAAATAAGTCAAGCAGAGAGTCAATTATCACATGGTTTTGCTTATTTGTGGAGCATAATGAATAACGCGGAGGACATGGGGACCTGGAGAAGAGAAGGAAGTTGGGGGAAATTGGAGGGGAAGAAGAACCATGAGAGACTATGGACTCTGAAAAACAATCTGAGGGTTTTGGAGGTGCAGAGGGTGGGAGGTTGGGTGAGCCTAGTGGTAGGTATCATGAAGGGAACATATTGCATGGAGCACTGGGTGTGGTGCTTGAACAACGAATTCTGGAACACTGAGAAGAAATTTAAAAAAGAATAAAAATTAAAAAATAATTAAAAATTTTAAAAGGGGGGGGGAAATCCTCTGAGTGGAAAATAGAGACCAAAGGCAACAACAACTAGAAGAAACAAAGCAACTTTACAGGTAATATACTGGCACCAAATTCTTATCTATTAATGAGTATTCTGAATCTATTTATTTATTTATTTATTTATATTTTATTTATTTATTTGACAAAGAGAGAGTTCACAAGTAGGCAGAGAGGCAGGCAGAGAGAGAGAGGAGGAAGCAGGCTCCCTGACGAGCAGAGAGCCCGATGCGGGGCTCGATCCCAGGACCCTGGGATCATGACCTGAGCCGAAGGCAGGGTCACTGAGTCACCCAGGTGCCCCAGTACTCTGAATTTAAATGGACTAAATGCTCAAATCAAAAAAAATAAGGTATCAGAATGAATTTTAAAAAAGACCCATTCGTATGTTGCTTATGAGACTCATTTTAGACCCAATGACACCTCCAGATTGAAAGTGAGAGGGGGTGGAAAACCATCTATCATGCTAATGAACATCAATAGAAAGCTGGAGTAGCCATCCTTCTACCAGAAAGATGAGATTTTAAACTAAAGATTTTAATAAGAGACAAGGAAGTCCCCTATATCATAATAAAGGGGTTTATCTAACAATTGTAAATATCTATGGCCCTAACTTTGGAGCACTCAAATATATAAATCAATTAATAAAAAATTTAAAGAAACTCATTGGTAATAAAACCGAGATAATACGGGACTTTAACACCCTACTCACATCAATGGAGAGATCATCTAAGGAGAAGATCAACAAAGAAACAAGGGGTTTGAATGGCATGCTCGACCAAATGGACTTCACAGATATATTCACAGCATTTCAACACAAAGCTGGAGAATACACATTCTTTTCAAGTGGACATGGAACATTCTCCAGAGTAGATCACATACCAGGCCATAAATCAGGCTTCAACAAGTACAAAATGATGGAGATCATACCCTTCATATTGTCAGACCACAATGCTATGAAACAAAATCATCCACAAGAAAAAATTTCAAAAGACCTCAAATACCTGGAGACTAGAGAACATCCTACTAAAGAATGGATGGGTTAACAAGGAAATTAAAGAAGAAATTTAAAAATACATAGAAGCAATACATACATAGAAAATACATAGAAAATGAAAATATGACAGTTCAAAACTTTTTGGATGCAGCAAACGCAGTCCTAAGAGGGAAGTATACAGCAATAGAGGTCTTCCTCAAGAAGCAAGAAAAGTCCCAAATACGCAAACTAATCTCACACCTAAAGAAGCTGGAAAAAGAACAGCAAATAAAGCCTAAAACCAGCAGAAGAGGGAAACACTTAAGATTAGAGCAGAAATAAGTGATATAGAAATCAAAAACACAGAATACATCAATAAAACTAGGAACTGGTTCTTTCAAAGAATTAACAAAATTGATAAACTCCTAGCAAGACTTATCAAAAAGAAAAGAGAAAGGACCCAAATAAATAAAATCATGAATGAAAGAGATCACAACCAACACTGAAGAACAGAAATACAAACAGTGGTAAGAGAATATTATGAACAACTATATGACAAGTTGAGCAATCTCGAAGAAATGGATAAATTACCAGAACATATAAACTACCAAAACTGAAACATAAAGAAATAGAAAATTTGAACAGACCCATAACAAGCAAATAATTTGAATCAATATTCAAAAATTTCCCATAAACTAGAGTCCAGGACCAGATGGCTTCCCAGAGGGATTCTATTAAACATTTAACGAAGAATTTATTCTCATTCTTCTGAAGCTGTTCCAAAAAATAGAAATGGAAGGAAAACTTCCAAAGTCATTCTATGAGTCCAGCATTACCTTGATTCCAAAACCAGAAAAAGACCCCTCTAAAAAGGAGAATTACAAACTAACATCCCTGATGAATGTGGATGCAAAAATTCTCAACAGGATACTAGCTAATTGAATCCAAGAGTACATTAAAAGGATTATTCACCATGGTCAAGTAGGATTTATTCCTGGGCTGCAGGTGTGGATCAATATCTGCAAATCAACGTGATACACCACATTAATAAATGAAAGCTAAGAACCATATGATCCTCTCAATAGATACAGAAAATTATTTGACAAAATGCAGCCTCCTTTCTTTATGAAAACCCTCAGGAAAGTAGGGATAGAAGAAACATTCATCAACATCATAAAAGGCATATATGAAAGACTCATACTTGATATCATCCTCAATGGGAAAAAACTAAGACCTTCTTCTTTAAGTTCAGAAACATGGCAAGGGTGTCCACTGTCTCCACTATTATTCAGCATAGTACTGGAAGTTCTAGCTTCAGCAGTCCAATAACAAAAGGAAATAAGAAGCATCCAAATGATCAAGCAAGAAGTCAAACTTTCACTCTTTGCAGATGACATTATACTCTATGATGAAAATCTGAAAGACTCCATCAAAAATTGCTAGAACTGATACACGAATTCAGCAAAGTTGCAGGATATAAAATCAACATAGAGAAATCTGTTGTGTTTCTATACACCACTAACAAAGCAGCAGAAAGAGAAATCAAAGAATCAGTCTTGTTTACAATTGCACCAAAAACCACAAGATACCTAAGAATAAACCCAAGTAAAGAGGTAAAAGAACTGTATGCCAAAAGCTATAGAACAGTAATGAAAGAAATTAAAGAACACACAACGAAATGGTAAAACATTCCATGCTTGTGGATTAGAACAAATATTGTCAAAATATCTATATTACCAAAGCAATCTACACATTCAATGTAATCCAGAAAAAATGTCACTAACATTTTTCACAAAAGTAGAACACACAATCCTAAGATTTGTACGGAACCAAGAAAGACCCTAAATAGTCAAACTAATGTTGAAAAAGAAAAGCAAAGAAGGAGGCATCACAATCCAGGCTTCAAGCTGTATTACAAAGTTGTAATCATCAAGACAGTATGGTACTGGCTCAAAAACCAGACACATAAGGTCAATGGAACAGAATAGGGAACCCAGAAATGGACCCACAACTATATGGTCAACCAATCTTCGAAAAAAATAGGGAAGAATATCCAATGGAAAAAGACAGTCTCTTCAACAAATGGTGTTGGGAAAACTGGACAGCGAGGTGCTTAAGTATGAAACTGGACCACTTTCTTACACCATACACAAATATAAATTCAAAATGGATGAAAAACCTAAATATAATACAGGAAACCATCAAAATCTTAGAGAAAAAAAGAGGCAGCAACATCTTTGACCTCGGCCACAGTAACTTCTTGGTAGATATGTTTCCAGAGGCAAGGGAAACAAAAGCCAAAATTAACGGCAGGTCTTTTTCAAGATAAAAAGCTTCTGTGTACGTGAGACAGGAATCCATCAGAATCCTAGAGGAGAACATAGGCAGTAACCTCTTCGATATCAGCCACAGCAATTTCTTTCAAGATATGTCTCCAAAGGCAAAGGAAACAAAAGCTAAAATGAACTTTTGGGACTTCATCAAGATCAAAAGTCTGCACAGCAAAGGAAACAGTCAACGAAACAAAGAGGCAACCCACAGAATGGGAGAAGATATTTGCAAATGACAATATAGAAAAAAAGGTTGATATCCAGGATGTATAAAGAACTTCTCAAACTCAACACACACAAAACTGATAATCATATCAAAAAATGGGCAGAAGATATGAACAGACACTTCTTTTTTTAAAAAAAAGAATTTATTTATTTATTTGACAGAAAGAGATCACAAGTAGACAGAGAGGCAAGCTGAGAGAGAGGTAGAGGGAAGTAGGCTCCCTGCTGAGCAAAGAGCCCGATGCAGGACTCAATCCCAGGACCCTGAGATCACGACCCGAGTTGAAGGCAGTGGCTTAACCCACTGAGCCACCCAGGCGCCCCTGAACAGACACTTCTTCAATGAAGACATATGGATGGCTATCAGACACATGAAAAGATGTTCATCATAACTAGCCATTAGGGAGATTCAAATTAAAACCACATTGAGAAAGCCACTGATTTCTGTACATTGACTTTGTATCCTGTCACGTTGCTGAATTGTTGTATGAGTTCTAGTAGTTTGGGGGTGGAGTCTTTGGGGTTTTCCATATAAAGAATCACGTCATCTGTGAAGAGAGAGAGTTTGACTTCTTCATTGCCAATTTGGATACATTTTATTTCTCTTTGTTGTCTGATTGCTGTTGCTAGGACTTCTAATACTACGTTGAACAAGAGTGGTGAGAGTGGGCATCCTTGTCGTGTTCCTGATCTCAACGGGAAGGCTGCAAGCTTTTTCCCATTGAGGATGATATTTGCTGTGAGTCTTTCATAGATAGTTTTGATGAACACTAACAATGAAAATACAGAAAGGGAAATTAGAGAATCGATGCCATTTACTATAGCACCAAGAACCATAAGATACCTGGGAATAAACCTAACCAAAGAGGTAAAGGATCTGTATTCGAGGAACTACAGAACATTCATGAAAGAAACTGAAGAAGACACAAAAAGATGGAAGACCATTCCATGCTCTTGGATCAGAAGAATAAACATTGTTAAAATGTCTATACTGCCTAGAGCAATCTATACTTTTAATGCTATTCTGATCAAAATTCCACCGGTATTCTTCAAAGAGCTGGAGCAAATAATCCTAAAATTTCTATGGAATCAGAAGGGACCCCGAATTGCTAAGGAAATGTTGAAAAACAAAAATAAAAACAGGGGGCATCACGTTACCTGATTTCAAGCTTTACTACAAAGCTGTGGTCACCAAGACAGCATGGTACTGGCATAAAAACAGACACATAGACCAGTGGAACACAGTAGAGAGCCCAGATATGGGCCCTCAACTCTATGGTCAAATAATCTTCGACAAAACAGGAAAAAATATACAATGGAAAAAAGACAGTCTCTTCAATAAATGGTGCTGGGAAAACTGGGCAGCTATATGTAGAAGAATGAAACTCGACCATTCTCTTACACCATACACAAAGATCAACTCAAAATGGATAAAAGACCTCAATGTGAGACAGGAATCCATCAGAATCTTAGAGGAGAACATAGGCAGTAATCTCTTTGATATCAGCCACAGCAAGTTCTTTCAAGATATGTCTCCAAAGGCAAAGGAAACAAAAGGGAAAAAGGAACATTTGGGACTTCATCAAAATCAAAAGCTTCTGTACAGCAAAGGAAACAGTCAACAAAACAAAGAGGCAACCCACAGAATGGGAGAAGATATTTGCAAATGACAGTACAGACAAAAGGTTGATATCCAG